>NC_063052.1:29111692-29204192 GCF_018812025.1 Megalobrama amblycephala | reverse complement strand
TGTTTTCTGAACATAATTTGTTTCTGAGAATGTGCTCATAAAGGGAAAAAAATTTTTTTAGTGCTAAAACAAATCAATAAATATAGCTGCGAGCAGCGATGGCGGGCCCAAGCCCGGTGGCACCGCCACCCCGGTGGCTTCAGGGCAACTGTGCACAGCGGGCAATAGGCACTTAAAACGGTTAAACATCAAAGGACTATGTCAAATTCACTCCACATTTACTGCACTACAAGGTGCCACTATAGAGCCCCTCCTCCCTGCCCATTTTCAAAGGATTACATGTGCCAAGTTTTAACATTATTCTGATGAATTTTGAAGCAAATCAGGTAAAAATAAGAGGGTGATCTCAATGTATGCTGAAAGTGACACATTTTCTGCTTCCAGTTGGTGGCGCTATGACTTTGAATCACAATAGTCACATCCATGTGATCAGCCTTGTACAACGAAGACTAAGCCGAAGTTTCATCAAAATCAATTAATGTATGCAGAAGTTATAACACTTTGTTTCCCTTTTCTTGCCATAAATTCGTTGCCTCGCCACGGCCAAACCGTTTGAGATATCCAAAATCCGTTTGCAATTAAACAACTTCAATGTGTTAGCAACAAGTTAAAAAAAGCTTGGTGTAAATTGGATAAACCCTGTAGGAGTAGTAGTATAAAATTCATAGCCTGTTTTTTCAAAAAATTAACATTCAAACCAAAATAGCTGACTTCCTGTTGGTCGGAGCTAATGAATGTAAATTAGAAAATTGTCCGGCTTGATGAGAACAATATGTGTACCGAGTTTGGTGACTGTAGGAAAAACAAACCCCCCCACTTTTGTCAAAAGGTGGCGCTACTGAGCCCCTCCACCACGCCCATTTCTATGGCTTTGTCCATGTCTACTGGTTGACAATATTGATGTGTGTGTCGAGTTTCATGCAATTTGAAGCATGTTAAGAGCCTCAAAAACACTCAAGAATATTATTACAGTTTGACCTGTTGCCATGGCAACAATATTTCAAATATCAAAAATCCTGTCATAGGTCTACATCTGCTGTGTATTGACATTACACTGATGAAGTTTGAAGCAAATCAGGTAAAAATAAGAGGGTGATCTCAAAACATTTCAAAAAGTGATACACTTCCTGCTGCCAGTTGGTGGCGCTATAACTTTGACTCACAATAGTCACATACATGTGATCAGACTCCTATAACGAACACACTTGTGAAGTTTCATAAAGATCAATATATGTATGCAGACGTTATAACACATTTCCTGTTTCCTTTTTCTCGCCATAAATTCGTTGCCTCGCCACGGACAAACCGTTCGAGATATCAAAAATCCCCTGGCAATTTTTAATCATCAGTGTCTTGACTTCATGCTGACCGAGTTTGGTGGCGATCGGATTAATCGTCTAGGAGGAGTATATCAAATTCCAGAGCATGCGTTTTTCAAACAACCCTTAATAGCTGACTTCCTGTTGGCGTGACGTTTAACTTAGAGCACGAAAGTTGTTCGGCCCGATGAGGTCTATATGTGTACCGAGTTTCAGACTAATACGTGCAAGCGTGTTTAATATATGGACCAAATTTTCAGACCTTTTTCAAGGGGGCGCTGTTGAGCCCCCCTGCCACGCCCGGGTACCAGCTTCTGCCCGGCCCTGTTGGCCGCGGATTCCAATGTGTGTGCCAATTTTCAAGAGTTTTTGAGCATGTTAAGGCCCCAAAAAGCCCCGGAAGACGGAAAAAAAAATAAAAAAAAAAAAAAAAAAAAAAATAATAATAATCCTTAGAAAAACAAGAGGGCCCTGCGCGAATTTTCGCTTGGGCCCTAAATAATCCTTAGAAGAACAAGAGGGCCCTGCGCGAATTTTCGCTTGGGCCCTAATAAAATTATTATTACAATGCAATTATATACAGTCATTGTGCTTTGCATGGAGCACTTTAAACAGTGATGTTGTTACTTAACAGTACTTGAAAACACTTTTAAATCGCATTAAAAAACAGACCACAGAACAAGCTTCAGAGAAACCGTTTTTACTCTGTTGATAGTTTTGAAAAGGTTTTTAATCAAGTGAGCCCAAGCATGGTTTTAAGATTTTTAGAGGAAATAAATTTGAAACATCTTTTTTAATCTTCCTTTGATTTAATTATACTTTATTCTTGCCATGAATATAGCCTTTGAAGCTGGTATGGCGTTAAAAAAGAAAGAAAGAAAGAAAGAAAGAACAAGCTTCAGAGGAATAAATGTGAACTAAATATTGTACAAAGAGTCTAAATAAGGTCATGAGCATGTAGATTCATTATGCCAGATTGCTAAGTCACATGCAAATTTGTTGTTCGCTGCTGCTGAGATGCTTTCATCAGACTGTTATATTCAGGAAACTCAAAATTACGCCATTAATGGGATCATATTCCATTATAGTTACTGTTTATTTTAATATACCATTGCTTGTCTTGCATATAGTTTTTCAACTAGTGTTGTCAAAAGTACCGACTTTGGTACCAAGTTCGTGAAAAATTAAAAATGTGAAGCTTTGAGCACTGTTGAGCAGATTCGTAATCATCTCTGATTGGTCTTTGTGTTCACGCGCTAAACAGATATGTCTGTGATTGGCTACAATGATAAATGCATGGGAGCTTTGAAAGAACACAGAAAAATCTGAATTTGAAAGTGGGAGCGGGAGCGTTTGAAAGCAGGCGTCTATCAGCTGATTGGTCCGTGATAGAAGCCTGCTTTCAAACTTTCCCTTGTGTATCTGTGTGAGTGAATTGAAGACCGTCATTGATGACTATTTACAACATGTTTGTTGATCATTGAAGCCAATCGCAGACATATCCATTGAGCGTGTGAACACAATGGCCAATCAGAGGTGTTTACATCTGCTCAACAGCACTCAAAGCATCACATTTTTAAAATTTTAGTACGAGGGCTGCAACAAACGATTATTTTGATAATCTAACAATTATTGGAACAATTAATCGACTAATCGTTGTTTGTTTCACTGATTAATCAATAGGCTTTGATCCATTATTCCACTTTTGCAATTTGTTAAAATATTGAGATATAGTAATAAATAAAACAAAGAAATCACTTCAGCTTTTGAAAATGTATTTTTAATGAATTTTGAGCCAAATGAATAGACCAATCTCCTTCAGGTTTTCTTTTCTCCTCAGAAGTAATCAAAAGTCCAATTATTATATTGAGTGGCACTGTGTTTTTATTAAGTCTGGGAATTGTAATAAGTAAAAATATGGATATGTAATATTGTGCATATTTTTTGAAAAATGTTCCCCTCTAAAGTTTTTTTTTTTAATAACTATCGACTTTATGGTCATTGAATGGCTTTCTTTAGGTAAATGCAACGTTTTGTGGCATATTGTTTGCAAGCAGTTCAATATATGAGTTTCAACTGCAGCAAGACGTCAATTGCTGCAGTTGAAACTCATATATTGAAACTCATTATCTCATATATAGTGATTACATTAGAGATGGATTCATTTCAGTAAGTTGTACTGTATATTTCAACATACTTTTTGATGTTCATTCATGTTTATTTTGTGCTGTTAAAGTAGAAAAGAGGAAGAGATAATGGGTTCACATGCTGCTTGACCTGAGTTAAGTGTTGTCGTTAAGCATTCTTTAGTGTTGTCAGCATTCTGCAGGGCTTCTGTAACAAGTGACCACAAGATAAGTGAGATGTCCTTAGATAAGACTTCATATCCTTAGTCTGAGGAACACACGTATTTCACTACCACAAAGCATGTTTTGAGTTTGTTATACAATGTTATGTGTTATATCATGTGTATTTTTGTAAAAGCTTCTTCTTAAGGGATCGTATTGTGAGGAAGTTTTCACCTTGTGCTCTTCCTTTTTGTGTGTAGCACATTTTGCTCTTCATGTCCTTCTAAAGGATCTCAGCAGTATAAACATGAAGTTAACCTGAAGTTAAAGTGCCTTTATCTTTCATGTAGTGTGTAATATATAGCTCTTTGTAAATGTAAAAGTTCTGCAAAGTTTCGAAGATCAAAGTGCATGATAAATGTTAGTGATGCACGGATATGAAAATTTTGGCCAATAACCGATAATTCTTTACATTTTAAAGCCGATAACCTCTGATTGGCCATTGTGTTCACACAGTCATCAGATATGTCTGTGAGTGGCTACAATGATCAGCTCTTCAAAAACATGTTGTAAATAGTCATCACAAAGCCACTCTTCACTTCACCTCACTTCACAATTAAAAACCTAAAAAAATCGCAACCTTTGTGATGTCGTAATCGCACTAAGCCAAATCGCAATTTTGGTTAGATTTCGATTAACCGTGCAGCCCTACTTTGAATATCTAATAAACATTAAACTGTGTGATGGTCTGTTCATGCGAATAGAATGCACAACTTGCGAATAGAATTTAAATTAGCTGCAGTATATCCAGTTGCCCATTATTTCACATACATGTCATTTTCCCTGTGCTATATGTAAAATTATTGTTACGTTGTCTTTATTTGGAAAAAAACAAAACATTCCCAGTGTGCACAAACCTACCACATTACTGAGTGCTTTGTTGGTTATAGTGTTTACTTAGTTCACACAAAAATGAAAATTCTGTCATTGATTACTCATCCTCATATCGTTCCAAACCTGTAAGACTTTCGTTCATCTTCGGAATGCAAATGAAGATCTTTTTGATGAAATCTGAGAGTAGGGCTGTGACGGTGGCAAATTTTTACTACCGCGGTGGTAAATCACCAACAACCGCCGGTGTTGCGGTGGTGGGGTCCGAAGGGGGGGCGGGGTTTGTTTATATATATAATATATTATATTATATTGCGTTAGACTTGCGTTTCGCCGTCATTTTGATGGACAGGATCGTAAAAAAAAAATCCATCATAATCAAATGTTTTTCCATAGACAGCTTACGTGACTACCACTTTTGATGCTTCAAAAAGTTCATAGAGATAGTAAAACTAATCCATATGAATTGAGCGGTTTAGTCCAAATTTTCTGAAGAGACATGGTCGCTTTATATGATGAACAGATTTAATTTAGGCAAAATGTTTTGAAGCTTTATTTATCATTTACCCGAATACACAACTTGAACCTCAGATCATTGCACACAGTGTGGTTGTTGTGATTTTCTAAACTGTAATGATGATGATCATGGCACTGAGATGTGTATTTCACAAGTATATGTGTGTTTCTTCATCTTTGGGCACTTTTTGCTCTGTGGATTCTGGTATTTTTGTCTTTTTTTTTTTTTTTTTTAACCAACAGATGGAGTTTCTAATATGTACTGCTTTTTTATTACTTTCTGTGGTGGAAATGATGATGGAAGTCACCTTTTAAACATTTGGAATGAAATTACAGCTTTAACTTTTGTAAAAATTGTTAATTTCACACATGAAAGAATGATAGTCTTTAGTATGTTTCTGAGAGGGTACAACAAAATCTGTACATAAAAGGGATTTAAAAATATATGTACACTTTGTAAAAGCTTTTATATGGACCCCCCCCCCCCCCAAAAAAAACTAAAAAATAAATAAATATATATATATATATATATATATATATATATATATATATATATATATATATATATATATATATATATATATATATATATATATATATATATAATAACATTAGTTGAAGAAAGAACCATATCTTGGTCTGATGAAAGTAGACATATTTTGATAATAGTTGCTTGTGATGGATTTTTTAAAGAGATTGCTGAACTTTGTGCCATTTTTTTGTTTTTTATAAATGATTTAATGTTAGTTACCGTGAATTTTGACACTTCATTATGGTTTGGCCGTCTTCACTAATATTAGACAAATGTTTTGCCATTGTAAGTTGACTATTAAACTAATTGTTTTATAATGAAGTTAAACTTTTCCTTGTTTTCCGTACTTTTCCCAGCGGATGCATCACACAGGCTCAATCTCTTCTATCTGGCGAATGATGTCATTCAGAACTGTAAAAGGAAAAATGCCATAGTCTACCGCACCACCTTCACTGATGTGCTGCCAGAAGCTATGAACCTCATCAGGTGAGACTGCGAGAACATGAATCTAACCGGGGTGCATTTCCCGAAAGCATTGTTAGCCAATTATGGTCGCAAGTTCCAATGTTGCCAACATAGTTCAACAATTCTGTGTTTCCCGAAACATAGTTCCAGCGAATGTGTTTGCTCTCTATTTAAAAAAAAACTTGAAATTGGGTCAGATATTTTTGTAATAATGACTGATTTTCAGCATGCCCAGGAGCCGCCATCATTGGGGAACATAAAAAGAGCAATTACTCAACACATTTCTCAGCATTCCTAGTTCTGGAAGTATTTTTCCCTGATTAATTTTCGAAATTCCACACAATTCCCCAATAAAGAGTCATAAACCAAACCAACCATCTCCACAATGTATCAAAACATTGTTTTATTTTTGAACTTTTAATAATTTCTTATGAAATTTCGACAATTTAGTTGAATAATTGAATGACAGAAAATCAAACATCAATATCAATCAAATATATACATCTGAAATTATAATTAAATATATTTTTATGAATCATATTTATTGAATAAATCATGATTGACTGTAAATGTGAAATGTAAAAAGAAGTGTTTCTACAATGACATCAGTCACTGACAACATTTTTGTCAGATTCTGCATCCAATTCACTAGTAACGGGTGCTTCTAACCAATATTGTAGATGTGGTTGCTGTATTAAATGTGACTCGTTGCATGCAAGTTATTTTCTAAAATCTATCTATGTTGCATTTCGTGAATTTACCTTATGAATCTTTGTAAATTTTTGATTACCTTTCAGTGCCACGAAGGATTCTAAGGTGAACAAGTCGGTGGCGAGGATACTGACCATTTGGGAAGAGAGAAATGTCTATTCAGAGGAGTTCATCATTCAGCTGAGGAACAGTTTGGTTCGGAAAGAAGAACCAGTAAAAGGTCTGAATTGCACATTTAAGAAGTAAAGGGGTCATATGATGCTTTTTAATGTTTTTCTTTTCCTTTAGTGTGTAATGCATGTGTTTTTGCATGTATATGATCTGCAGAGTTACAAAGCTCCCACAAAGTGATTTATTCTAACAGAGAACAATAATCCAGATCTGCCTAAAACACCTTGATTTAAGTCCAGATATTACATCCTCAAACGTCCACGTCACAGGCCTTGTTTCCACCTGATATTGAGATGCATTTTGGTTGATCGGATCACAAGTGGACAACTCTAAATACAGGTGTAAACAGGGTCTAAAACGTTTTGAGCTTGTCCACTTTCGACCACTTCAAGAGGTAGTCAAGCACATTCGACCGGATTGCTTTTGTAGTGGAAATGCTCATGCGGTCGAACGGCTACTAAAGACGCCTACTCTCCACCTGCTGACCCAATGCGTTAACATTATGGGAAGCACGCTAGCCAGCAGGGACTTTGTCAGCTGAAGACCCAAGTTTGGTTTGAAGACAAAAAATGTTCCAAGCACAATGTTCTCTCACAATTCCTGATTTGCAGATATCAGAGCAAAAATAAAAGCTGATGCTCTGTTTGTTTTTCCATCGTCTGTGGTCATGTTCATATGTAAATTGCACAAGCTTATTATTTTGTCATATTTATTTATTTTGTTACCCGCCCATAGACACTCACCTCGAAGAAATCAGGACAGAAGTGGTTGAAAGTGGATAAAAGAGACAGATTAAAATACCAGTGTAAACGGGTATGTGTCTCCCTTGTCAACTTGTGATCCGATTGACCAAAACGCATCTTAATGCCAGGTGGAAAAAGGGCCACAATGTGAAATATTAGCATAATGTCCGGCCAAAGGCATTGCAGAGAAAGAAGGTGAGGTTTCAGTGAGTTTAAGTGTTGTCGTCACAGTGCCGAGGTGCTGTGTGTTTGGATGTGAAAGCAAAACCGCTTTTGCTAATAATTGCAAAAGTTTGCTTGTGTACAGCGGACAGCTATTACAAAGACTACTTACCACTGTGAAACGTTCTGCTCAAGTCGTGCTTGCAAAGTTGGTTCCAATTGATTGGCTTGATCATCCTCATTTTCAGAATCCGAGTTGGGCTCGAACTGATTCACTTTATTATTATTATTATTTACTCTGTGTTTACAAATGCTTTAGAAGACTTGGAAGCCGAAGCTTGCAATTATGTAAGGGGTATTACATTTCCGACATGCAATTGAGGTGTTTGGCCAATCACAGTGCACAGGGTCAGCTGGCCAATCAAAGCACACTGAGCTTTTCGGAAGCAGGGGCTTTGTAGAAATCAGCACCTTTCAGACAGACTGGGAATAGAGGAGATACAATAATGTACAGTATGTGAAAAAGAATGTGTTTTTTGAACATTAAAGCATGTTAACTTATTCTGTTACATGCAATAATCAAAATAATGAACTTGTAAAATAGCATCATATGACCCCTTTAAGGATGTGTTAAAGGGATAGTTCACCCAAAAATGAAAATTTGATGTTTATCTGCTTACCCCCAGGGCATCCAAGATGTAGGTGACTTTGTTTCTTGAGTAGAACACAAATGATGATTTTTAACTCCAACCGTTGCCGTCTGTCAGCTGTATAATGTGGGTCAATGGGAACTACTTTTATAAGAGTAAATAAAACTTGCTTAGACAAGTCCAAATCAAACCCTGCGGCTCGTGACGACACATTGATGTCCTAAGACACAAAACAATCGGTTTGTGCAAGAAACCGAACAGTATTTATATCATTTTTTACCTCTAAAACACCACTATGTCCAACTGCGTTCAGCATTCGCTTAGTGAGGTCTGATCGTGCTCTGACAACTGCAGTGATGTCTCGCGCATATACTTCAGTGAGTGCTAGACATTACTTCCATTGTCAGAGCGCGATCAGACCTCACTAAGCGAGTGCTGAACGCAGTTGGACATAGTGGTGTATTAGAGGTAAAAAATTATATAAATACTGTTCGGTTTCTTGCACAAACCGATCGTTTCGTGTCTTAGGACATCAATGTGTTGTCACGAGCCGCAGGGTTTGATTTGGATTTGTCTATGCAAGTGTTTTCGAATCTCTATTGATAGAGTTCCCATTGACACACGTTATTTGACTGACAGACGGCAACGGTTGGAGTTAAAAATCATCATTTGTGTTCTACTGAAGAAACAAAGTCACCTACATCTTGGATGTGCTGGGGGTAAGCAGATAAACATCAAATTTCATTTTTGGGTGAACTATCCCTTTAAATTAATGTTGCTCTTGACAATATTTTACATGCTTGTCAGTATGTTTGGTATGACATTGATAGTCTTAAAAGAGCGTTTTAATATATTGTACAGTGGTTTAGTGTATTAAAGGGGGACTCAGTGATATTTTAAATACACAGTTTGGAAGTTAGTCGGGCCGAGTCCAACAATAAACGTCTAACCAATCAGCATCAGGGGGCAAGGAGTTAGAACGAGCAAGAGGGACATCTGAAAATAAGAACTGCAGAACGAAAAATGGGACACAATACAAAACAGCTCAAAAGAATATCACGGGAATTAAGGTTTATGACTGGGCAAGCACTTTAGGACCCGTTTTATATTAGAAAAGCTTTCCAGCTCTGGAGAGAGCTAAGAGGGAAGGCCTGAAAACTGCTTTGATCCCGCTTATCATGTGAGTAACACTGGGTTTTGATTGTCTGGAGCTGCTGTGCTGTTTGCGACTAACAACGAACACTTTGTATTTACTCTTGTGTACTGTATGTTCATTTTTTGTGCTTCCTTGTCGTTCGTTCATCAACTGTGCTTTATTTTTCGTGAAACATTTTGTTGTGCGTCAGCTGTGATAAACAGACATCCACTCGCATTGCGTGTGTAACAGTGACCAGATAGTGAGAGTTGTGCAGGTAAACAACTGCACACTGACGACCGCTAGAGAACGAGGTGCTTAGTGTCATTGGTAATGCATTCGCTTCGCATGCAGGCAGCGATTGGGCAGTGATTCGAGACCGACTCGGAGCAGGGTGGTTAGGATTGGAGTGTGAGCTTTGGAGGTGGAGCAATGAAGAGCGGGGTGTGTTTGTTTGGGTTGATTTCAGATATCAACAATGTCCAACCGCGTAGTTCAAATACTACTTACTGCACCTTTTAAAAGTTAAAAACCTATACAAATTTTGTAAATTATTTTCTGATATGCCTCAATTTTTCTTTCAGCTCCAGTCAACTCCAGATCAGCCCTGAAATCTAAGATTGTCGCTGAGTTTGTGGTAAATAGTCAATATTCACACTAGACTTAAATGGCTTTTTGGCCCCTTGGGTTGGGCAAATTTGAAAATGATTATTGTTTTCAGTTATATAACTTTTAACCTTCTTGTTTTTATTTTTACCTGTCAGCCCTCAGGGTTTATTGAGCATTTGTCCAAGTACAGGAAGTCAATGGATGAGATTGAGCTCAAAGAGAAACAGTTAGCTGCAATGAGAGTGGATGTGTGCAGCACAGAGGCTCTGAAGAAACTGAAAGGTCGGTAACTTTTTAATATTCTGAATTTGAAATAAATGGATCTGCATGAGTTATTATTGCATCAGTGGTTTTCACATGTTCATGTTTTCGTTCTGTCTGCATTTCACACTTTAGACAAGGCAGGAGGTAAAAGGTTTTCTAAAGACTTTGAAGATGGGAGCACAAAGCTACAGGAGTTTGTTTCCTTTCTGGATGGAGAGGTCAAAAAAGGCCCTCCTTTGATGGAAGCTCTGGAGAGTGCTGACATTTTCTACGAGATGCAATATAAAGAGGTCAAGATTGTGGCTAAAGTGAGTATTAAAGATTAGTTTAATGATATTTTTTGATGCAATTTGAAATTATATTCTTAGTAAACATTTATCAGCTACACTCCTGTGCAAAATAATTTACACTGCAGTTTGCTGTGTTTGCTGTCGAATATTACTAAATTTATGAATTCTCCACACTGGTAGACTGGAATAAATGTAGAGAGCCATCAGGTCATTTTAAAATGAAATGGCTACATAGGAAATAAGTAAAATGTTGTTTTATTTATATTTCCAAAAAGCACTTTATGAAATCTAATTATTTCCGTTTGCTTCAACAAGAGCTCTTAATCTCCTCACACACAGCAGCCTCAGGCCTTCCAGCAGACTCATTATTTCAATGCACATATAAAAAACTATCTTTATATTTGAAAGCAGCAAATAGCCCTGTCAGAAGTAATGACCAAATGCTCATTTAATGCTTTTAGTGGTTTCAGCTGGATTGTGCCGCAATTGAATTTGTACAAAGACATTCAGGCTATTGTGTAGCAAAGTTGTTTTATTTAGCCTGTCTGTGACAGCCACATTTGACCATTGCATAAAAATGACAAATAATTTTTTTAATTTGCACATTTCTGGGATAATTTCATTTATGCTAATTGGTTTTGCAAGGTTAGACATGTTTTTGATGGTAATTTTTGATTATATAATTTAGAGTTATCAAAAGTACAGACTTTGGTACCTAGTCGGTTTTGAAATGTTAAAAATTTGACTCTTTGAGCGGATTCATAAACACCTCTGATTGGCCATTGTGTTCACGGCTCATCGGATATGTCGGTGATTGGCTTCAACGATCAATGCTGAAAAAACGTTGTAAATAGTCATCATTGAAGCCCTTCATCAAGTGCTTACAGAGATACACACGGGAGCGTTTGAAAACAGGCGTCTATCGCAGACCAGTCTGCTGATAGACACCTTCTTTCAAACGCTCCCGCTTTCAAATTCAAACACTTCCATGTGCTTTCAAATATTCCCGTAGGTTGATCATTGTAGCCAATCACAGGCATATTCGATGCGTGCATAAACAAAAAGGCCAATAGGTTTGTTTTTAATGCTTTAACGTTTTTTAATTGCTTTAGGGAATTTCATGGCGAAAATCATGTTATAATGTCACAATACAAAGTTACAATATTAGTACAGTAATGTATCTTCGTATTAGGATGGCAACTAACGGTTATTTTGAAAATTCGGTTAATCTGTCGATTTTCAAAAAAAAAAAAAAATTCTTTCTTTTTTCACCCCCACGATTAATCGGATGAAAATGTCAAAGCGTGATAGGACAAGACGCGGTAAACGCTTATGCTTTTGTTCTTATAAATATGAAACATTCATATTCATGTTTCGGACAACCTGGATCTGTACCTTTCTATACCTCTGCTATTTTCCATACATGTTTTGTCCATAGAAATATTGTTAAGTGACATGTGGCCAAGTATGGTGACCCATACTCAGAATTTGTGCTCTGCATTTAACCCATCCAAGTGCACACACACACACGGAGCAGTGGGCAGCCATTGCTGCGGCGCCCGGGGAGCAGTTGGGGGTACGGTGCCTTGCTCAAGGGTCTTACCTCAGTCGTGGTATTGAGAGTGGGGAGAGCACTGGACATTCACTCCCCTCACCGACAATCCCTGCCAGACCTGAGACTCGAACCCATGACCTTTGGGTTACAAGTCCGACTCTCTATCCATTAGGCCACAACTGCCCCTGAAATGGGTTATTCACTACTGTAAAGCAGTGGGACTGGCTGATGGTTTCTGTGCATAGCACGCAGACGCGACTAATCGATAATTCAATTCTTTGTCGATTTTCATTATCAATAATAATCGATTTTATCAGTTAGTTGTTGCAGCCCTAGTTCGTATTCAGGGTATCCGCGGGGTCTTGAAAAGTATTAAAAGGTGATAAATCAATTTTGGGAAAATTAAGACCCTTAAAAAGTATTAAAAAGTCTTATCACGGCTTTATAAAGTCTTAATTTTTTGAATTTAGTCATTTTTATTAAAAAAACGAACAGGTACATAAACTAGGCTATTGTGGGTGCGTTCGTAAATTGCCTCTAAGAGCGGGCAGGCGGGCGGAAGTTCGCGGGTCCTTAAAAAGTCTTAAAAGGTCTTAAATATATTTTTCCTAATAAAAGGCCTTAAAAAGTCTTAAAATGTCTTAAATTCAGATTGGATAGGTCTTAAATATTTTTCGTTGCATTACCGCGAAAATGTTTTATGTATGTTTTATGTTTTCTAATACGTCACCGACGGAATGGTCCAGCGCTGCGCGGCGCCATCTGTAGGACAAAGCTCAGCAAAGATGTAGGAATATCTGATCAGAGTTGTACACGGATACACATTTTTAAATAAATCTGCCGTGGCAAAGCTACTGAAAGTGATTTTCGGTGCTGGAAATCCATATATCATTTGCTGAAACAAACTCGTCATGGAGAGCGCGTCTCATGGTTGCGTAGTAACGACAGACGCCACCGCAGCGCCCGAGCGCTTTGGAAAGAAGAAAGCGGCGCCGACGCGTTTTCCATGCGTTTTTAGACGCGACATATGAACGGTCCCTAAAAGAGTTCAAATGGGTCAACGCACCAAATGCGAGTAGAATCAGCGCTGAAACGTGTTCGGTAACTTTTTTTTTATGAATGTGTTGGGAATTAAATATATAATTTGCAACGGCTGTGATTTAATTATATAGCATGCTTGCTGTAGCAGGTGTGTGTTTTCATTTTCGATTTACTGTAAATGCTACTTTGTTTGTGATTAAATTTGCATTTAGAATGATTTTTAATTCTGTTGTTTACAAAGAGAAGTTTCAGTGTCACATGATTCTTCAGAAATGCTGATTTGCTGCTCAAGAAACATTCACTATTTATATTATTAAGGTTAAAATGCAGTTTTTGCTGCTTAAAATTGTGGAAATCCAATTTAAACATTTCTGGTAAGATTTAAAAAATACAAAAATTAATACTTTAATCTGTCAGTGATAAAGTGAGAGAAGAGTGAAGACATTTAAAATGTTACAGAATATTTCTATTTAATAAATAATATATTTGATAAATACATGTAATATAATTTCAAATAAATGCTGTTATTGAACTTCCTATTTTTCAAAGAAAACTAACAAATATCACCGTTTCCACAAAATATGAAGCAGCACAACTGTTTTCAGCATTGATAATAATCATAAATGTTTCTTGAGTATCAAATCAAATTGTAATTGTTCTGAAGGATCATGTGACACTGCAGACTGGAGTAATGATGCTGAAAATGATCACAGGAATAAATTACATTTTACAGTACATTTCGCAGGTACTTTAATAATAACAATTTTATATATATATATATATATATATATATATATATATATATATATATATATATATATATATATATATATATATATATACACACACACACACACACACACACACACACACACACACACACACATATATAAAATAATGTGTGTGTTTCCATCGTAGGTTAGGTCTTAAATTTCATGTAAGGTGGTATTAAAAAGGTCTTAAAAAGTCTTAAATTTAACTTGTTCATATCTGCAGATACCCTGGTATTGCTCAACCCTGAATACAAAGCATTTGTTGATGTGCAAATATTGTGAAACTAATAGTGGAACATCTCTTTAAATCATGCATTTCCAGGCCTACGAGACATTTGCGAACCGGGTGTCGCACCTTAAACGCAAACTCGATGCACTGAAGGCTATGTTGCCTGATCCAGATGACTCTCCTGTCCCCTCCCCCATTGAAGATGCCCCTTCACCCACGGGCTCCGAGTCCCCTTTCCACGCTCTGGAAAAGATTGGTACCCCAGACCCAGAACTGGATGGGCAGGCGATGGAGGAGGACCTTATTGCTTTGGCTGATGCTCCCAGCCCCCTCTCATCTGATGGGGGTTCCCCACCACCAAGTGTCCCTGTGGGAGACAAAGACAATCGTGACATAGAGGACATGGAGCTCTCGGATGTAGAGGAAACAGAAACTCCTGCCATCATAGGTACTAGAAGACTTTTACTATGTTATATTCAACATTCAGCATGTTTCTCACATGTTAAGCTGTTAGGGTGCAGTTCTTTTTTTTTTTTTTATATAATTTTCTTCATTTTGTTTCCTCCTTGCAGTAGAGGAACATGTGGCCCCTGCTGTTGTGTCCAAACAGTCCTCTGTCACGCCAAATGTCATTGAATCTTCACAAACAAATGAAGACACAGAAACAAAGCAGATCGTGACCCCAGCAGTGGCAGTTCCCTCTACAGTAACAACAACGACAACCACCGCAACCACACCAACCACACCAACCACACAGTCTTTGCCAGTCAACCTTGCTGGTGTTGATCTAGGCAAGATCAGCTCCATCCTGAGCACAATCACAAACGTTATGAAGAACTCAGGTGAGATGTTGTAGTTTGATTTGTACAGCATGTTATACAAAGATTGAAATAGCCTATCAAAGTGAATATTGGTCAAATCCATGGCTCAGTGGTAAGCCGTGGTGCTCATTTGAGAGATGCAGGTTTGAATGTGGCCTGTGTTGTCTCACTCATATTCCCCTGATTTCCTGTCTCCTCTCTGCTATCTGTCAGTAAAAAGTGGCAAAAAAGCCCAAATGTAAAATAATTTGCATGATAGAATGAGATGTGAAATAACAAATTTACATTTTTATGTAACATCATGCATTCTTTTCCTTTGCAGCTGTAGGAGTTAGTCCTGTATCTCGGTCTTCCCCAAGTGTACCTTCAACTCCAAGCTCGGCTCAAAAGACTCCCACTACTACTGCTCCTCCAGCCAATCCGCTGGCCAGCATCCTTTCTAGGGTGGACATCAACCCCAGCACTCTGCTCAGCGCTTTATCCAAAACACAAACCCATGGGGGTTTTCAGGGTGAGAACTGGAAAAGCAAGAAAACCAAAGAGTTGGGATAAGAAATTCATGAACATAAAAGTAGTTGTCTGGTTAAATTGTTTTAAGTTTTCAAAATTAACCTTATTTTTCTTTTAATACATGTTTGCTGATTTCATCAGTGTATGTGATTCAGAAGAAAACATGTTTTACTTTGTAATCTTTTATCAAAATGTAATAACTTGCTCAACCTTCGAAACAACTTCCTTCTCAGATTATGTAACCTAGGCCAGTAATCATGTTAATCAAAAGCTAAATAACATTTAAATAACAGATAACCATTAAATTACATTTTAAGTTGTTGTTTTAGGTAATATGTAATTTCGATAATGTTGCTCATAGTTAACATGGTTATTTAAAACATTATTAAACTCAGCAAAAAAAGAAACATTCTCTCACTTTCAACTGCTTTTTTCTTTCAAGCAAATTTATTAACATGTAAATATACATGGTCCCCGTGGGTCCTTAAAAGTCTCAAAAAGTTTTAAATTCAGTTTTATTAAATTTAAGGCCATAGAAAGTCTTAAATATCTCAAATGGTATTAGAAAAGTCTAGGAAAGGTAAGAAAGGACTTAAATATTGGGATAGAAATTAGGAATCATGTTGTGGCTTATTGTGATTTGATTGGTAAAGTTCAAAAGGCTATGATTTATTTAAATGTGCACCCTGCATGTTTCAAAGTAAATGCATGGTGCTGCTGCGCGTTCTACAGGTCATGGTTTCAGCACAGTTTGCAATCAATAAATACCACAGATTTATGCCAAGCGATTGCTTTTGATTTACTTTTATGACATTTAATTATGAAATTGTTTACTTTGTGGTGTTTCACTTGCATTTGCCACTCTAATAAGCTTAGCTGCTTTAAAAGTAGGTGGTGCTCATGGCAGGGTTACCCTGGTAACCCCTTGTATACAGAGGGTCAATTTGCAAAACATTGCAGTTTATTGCTCTGGCCACATCTGCAGTTCTCATTCCTCCCTGCAATAGGACCATGGCATGTTAAAGGGTTAGTTCACCAAAAAATGAAAATTATCCCATAATTTGCTCACCCTCAAACCATCCTAGGTGTATATGACTCCTCCGACATTTCTCTTTAAAAATTCTCGTTTTACACTTCAATAAGTCATGCGTCAGGTCAAAGTTCACTCTTCCGCCGGAATTGACTCACGTATGGAAGCCAGTGATTATGGTCTATAAAGTTATAAATTTGGATATTTTCACTCCTATTTTAAAGCTTGGAAGAGCCAGATTTTTAATTTATTTTTATTTTTTTAAAGATTTATTTTTGGTGAATTTTGCCTTTATAATGATAGGATAGTATAGAGTGGACAGGAAGCGAGGTGGGAGAGAGAGGGGAGCGGGATTGAACTTGGGTCGCTATATGCCGGAGCACTTCCCATGAGGCTATCTGCGCCAGTACGATTTTTTTTTTTTTGATATAACTCTGATTGTGTTTGACTGAAAGAAGAAAGTCATAAAACATCTAGGATAGCTTGACAGTGAGTAAATTATGGGATAATTTTCATTTTTTGGTAAACTAACCCTTTAACACAGGTGAGAAGGGACCCTGTGCATCTTTCTCCTGGTGTTTTTCAGAGTCTGTAGAAAGGTCTCTTTAGTTTCCTAAGTTATTGGAACTGTGACTTTAAAGGGTTAGTTCACCCAAAAATGAAAATTCTGTCATTTATTACTCACCCTCATGCCGTTCCACACCCGTAAGACCTTCGTTAATCTTCGGAACACAAATTAAGATATTTTAGTTGAAATCCGATAGCTCCGTGAGGCCTCCATAGGGAGCAATGGACACTTCCTCTCTCAAGATCCATAAAGGTACTAAAAACATATTTAAATACAGTGGTTCAATATTAATATTATAAAGCGACGAGAATATTTTTGAGCGCCAAAAAAACAAAGTAATGACTTATTTAGTGATGGCTGATTTCAAAACACTGCTTCATGAAGCATTTGAGCATAAATTAATCAGTGTGTCGAATCATGATTCAGATCGCGTGTCAAACTGCCAACGGCTGAAATCACGTGACTTTGGCGCTCCGAACAGCAGATTCGACACACTGATTCATCTGTGCTCTGATGCTTCCTGAAGCATTGTTTTGAAAGCGGCCATCACTAAATAAGTCGTTATTTAGTTTTTTTTTGGGCGCTCCAAAAATATTCTCGTCGCTTTGTAATATTAATATTGAACCACTGTACTCACATGAACCGATTTGAATATATGTTTTTAGTACCTTTATGGATCTTGAGAGAGGAAGTGTCATTGCTCCCTATGGAGGCCTCACTGAGCCATCGGATTTCACCTAAAATATCTTAATTTGTGTTCCGAAGATTAACGAAGGTCTTACGGGTGTGGAACGGCATGATGGTGAGTAATAAATAACAGAATTTTCATTTTTGGGTGAACTAACCCTTTAATTGTCTGCCGCCAATAAACTGTTAGTGTCTTAAGGCCTGTTCCACAGGTGCATGTGCAGTAATTTATGGTTAATTGAACAAGCTTGAATTTTTTTTTTTAACCCTTTCCAATCAAGATACAATATTCTGTAAAAGGGACATTTCTTTTTTTGCTGAGTTTATAACGAATGTTATGGCAAATAACAATGGGTCTGGGGAAAAAAAAAAAGCATTGGGATATCATGTATAGGCAATGGCATTGGGATACATCGAGATCCTTTCAAGGGTAAACTTGATCTTCAGCCTCCATGTGCCAAAGGTTGGTGCCATAAAGGCAGTGTGTCAGGAGCAAAGTAGTCCTCCACAGTCGAATGCGAACTCCCATTCAGTTTTTACTCTGGTACTTTTGCCTACAAATCCTAATGGATACAATCCCACCCTACTTTTTCTTATTTAATATACTGTTTACTTGAAAATGTCACATTACAGAAGTTAAATGAGTTGAGAATGTTGTATCATGTTGATTTAAAACTTTATAGACCTTTTGCCTAGTTGTGGCAGAAACAGCAGATGGTATTAGAAAAGACTTGGTATAGATTCTTTAGAAAATGTGGTTTGTTTTTAAATTAATCTGCTGACCCTTGCATCCCTACCCCCATTTTTCTCTTTCTTTAATTTTTCCTACCAGGTCTGTCCTCTTTGTTAAACAACCCGGCTGCAAAGACCACCACAACTTCAATTTCTGACAAGCAATCTCTGACCACTCCTCTAACAGCTGAGACTCACACAACTCCTAAAATCTTACCAACTCCATCTAGTGTCCCAGTGGCCAGGGATACTACCTCTCATGGATGTGTGGCTCCTACTCCTTTGCAGTCCAATATTGCGAATGAAAAAGAAGATCCTTGCTCTTCCCTCAACTCTACCCTGGACTGCAAGATCGATAACTTACTCCAAGGAAACACAGGACTGAAAGGCTTTAATTTGGGCTTCCCATCTGTTCTTCCATGGCCTAAGGCAACTGTTGATAGCCCTTCAGCAAGTGCAGAGAACCTTGGTGGAACCCCTGTAAGGGATGAAGCTGGTGCTACACCAACACAAGACGAAATTATGGATGTTCCCCAAACAGAGCCATTCCCTTATCAGCAGGGGCAAACGGCGTCCACAGCTTTAGATGCTAAATCAACTCATCAACTTCCATCTTGGCACGTACAAAATGCGCACTCTGATCCACAAGCTCACACGGAAATTCACCAGAAGACTGAACCAAATAAAGACTTTCGAACCTCTGTGCTCTCTCTTGCTGAGGCAGAAGCTAAGCGGCATCAACGCATTGAAGCTATGCGTTCTTCTATGTCCAGCAACCAGCAACCTTTGAGAGACAGTGTAGAAGCCACCGAGAGATCCGGTGTGATGCGTCAGGAGTTGAGACAAAACCCTGTAATCCATGATGTGGGACCAAATCCTAAACTGGTGGAAGGTAGCTACGCATATCGAGATAATCAAGAGGAGCAAGTGTTGGCCAGCTCTGACACATACAATGCAGAAACATACCTTGCCAAAGAACCAAGACAGGATCTCGTTGCGCCTAATTTCTTCACCACACCTCTCCCACCTATCCCAAATCTTCCTCCTCCACCTCAAGACTTCATGCCTCCAGCATCATCTTTGAGGGCAAGTGGTCCTTGTGCTACCAGGAGTTTGCAGGAACATTTCGGTGAAGCGGAACAAGGTGGTGGTGATAGCTTGTGTGCCCCAGCAAACTTTGATTATGAACGCTTGTCTCATGAGGTTCCAAACAAGGAGCCTTTCCATCCACATGAGGATGGGGCTTCTCACTCTGCTCATGCACCACACCATGTTCCTAAAATTCCACCGAATGGTCCAGTGGACTACAACCATCAACATCAACAACCACCAAGAGTACCTATGCATAATCCTCCAAGTATACCCCATCACTGCATTGGGGACCCTCCTCCAGTAAGGGGTTACCATGAAGCCCCAAGTCCTTCTCGACCTTTGCCTGAAGATCCATACTTTGACCCATACTACGAACATCAACCACATAGCCCCTCTCCCCCTCATTATGACATGCACCCTATTTCACCTCACGCACCAGAGTATTATCCTGAAGAAGTACCACCTCACTATCCAGAGCACAGGGTTCCTCCTCACCTGGAGCACAGGCCTCTACCACCACACCATATTCGTCCACCTCACCCTGGGCACTATCCACCTCCTAGGCCCCTTCGTCGGCCACCACCGGTCCACCATGAGCCGCCCTTTCAAAGAGGCAAGCGACCCGGCCCACCCTTTGGCGGACCTCCCAGAGTCAGAGGCCCCTTTTTTCCCCCTAAAAGACCTTACTTGCCTCCGCATTACTGAAGTGTCTATTGTGATTCTTATGCTCAGGTGTTTAGTGCATGTCACAGTGAGCAAGTAAAGTCCAAGTGCTGTTGGGTTATCAGCAAGTCAAAGATTGCTGTGGGCAATGACGCGAAGGGGATGGTGTTGAACTCCTTCACGAGATCACAATAGAAAGCGCAAATTTATTCAAGTAACCAGGCGGATTCAACTAGATCACCAAAAACTCTTGAGCAAGATCTGTTCTGTTCCATGATCAAGACATGTAAACCATGACCAGTTGTGCGGCAAGATGTCAAGGAGTACTGGAGCAGAGAAATGGAAGAATATCTGGCAAGGAATGCTGGTGGAATGAGAAGGAATCTGAAAGGCAGACAAAACAAGAGGTGGTTATTCTATTTCATTTCATTAATTCTTTAATTTCTGCAGTTTTTGTGTCTAGTTCTATATTAAAAAAAAAAACAGATTTAAAAGTTAATTCAAAATGTCCTTTCCCTTAGTAAAAATGTTTGAGCATGTATCTTGCGAATATCTTTGGGAAAGAACTCAATGTTTTTTTTCGATCAACATTTAGTTAAGGCTGATATGTAATATTTTTTTACTTCCGAAGTTAAGTTCTACTGATCATCAAGCTATATTGTTATGCAAAGCTGGTATCTTATTTTGTACGTGTAATTAAATGTAGCCCTAACAGGTAGTTAAGCTTCATTATCGTCTGTCATGGACAAACAGCAGTGTAGAGAAAAGTAATCTTTGCAATTTTGAGATAAGGTCCTGAGGTGTACAGAGACAAGCCGTTTTTGCCAACAGTGGCAGAAGATACAGAAGAAACGAAGTTGTCGGGCAGAATCATCATGGCCTCCCTCAGTTCCCAGAGGCTTTTACTGTACTGAATTAAATAAAGATGTGTTTGAAAAAAAAAAAAAAAACCACTGTGGGGAAGTGCAGTCTCAACCATGATTTCTTTGAGTCTTTTCATCTCAGTTGCTTCAGTGACTGATTTCTTTGCTCTTCACATTTTCGCGAACATCCATCAATAAAAGATGATCAACACACATGCAGAAAAAGATATTGTAGCTAAATGGCTGCAATTCATGTTTATTATATATGACTGAGATTTGCCCTACACCATGTCCTGCAGAGTTTAGCTCCAACCCCAATTTAACAAACCTGAACCAGCTAATCAAGGTTTTTAGGCATATAGGAAACTTCCAGGCAGGTGTGTTGTGGTAAGTTGGAGCTAAATTCTGCAGGACAGTGGCCCTCCAGGGGCCTGTACCATGATGGTAGTTGAACAAACTCAGGGTTATAGGATTAGTTTCGAGTTGACATAACCAAACCACTCCAATCCGGCTTTGTTGGTACCATGATGCTGATCATCAACTTTCTCTGTCAACTCAGGCTTTGATCCTGAGTTTGTGGAGCTTGTGCACATGAATGCGTGACATCAGTGGCAAACAGCCAATCACATGCCTAGCAACATGATAAACTGTGATTCACTTCTCGCAAGAGAGCCAGCGCGATTTAAAACGTTTTTGCTGAAAATAAAGAATTTAAACGCATTTAAACTATTGGAAAATACTAGTCTGTGAAAGAGGACAAATAATAGAAATGATCTTTCTCTATCAGTGCAAGTGAAACTTGTGAAGTTAGTTTATATAGTTGATAATATATAGCGATAGAGACTCAAACATGTAAGGTCATTTGTAGTCATATTTAAAGAGTATATTTACACATTTATATTACATATGATCTATATATATTAATATTTATTGACACTAAATGCTTAATAACAACTTTTAAACTAAACTTGCGTGTGTGTAATGGATTAATAAAAATATAGATCATATAATGATACAAATCATATATAAATCATAAAATTATTATAGTAATTATCATTAAAACCACAAATTTCATCGTTAAATATTTGTTTTTACTATATAATGACCTTTAACTTGGAGGAAGAGAAACTGGAGGAGTGACTTTATTGTGTTGGGTGTGTCAGTGTCACTTATCTTACATCTGATTGGTCCAATTTCAGTTTGAGATCTCTAACCCAGAACACAACCTGCCCCGGAGCAGGTTAGCCGTGGAGCGTAAGTTACCATGGCGATGAACACCGCTAAAAGTCAAGTCAATTTCATGGTATCTAAAACCCAGGATTGGCGCCAACTAATCTGAAACTTACCTGGCTACCCAGCTAATCCAGCTTCATGGTACAGGCCCCAGGACCTAGTTTGGACACCCCTGTTCTAGAACCAAAATCAAAGGCATTTAATCCCATTTAAAGTAAGATTCTTAATTACTTGTAGTTGATGTAGGCCATTTTTATCATAACATTCTATCAAACCATTTCTAATAAGCAGTGAAATACAAAAATGCATAGTTAAAGCTAAATTTTCACCTCACTCAAAGCGTTCTATAATCGATCCGTTTCAGTTCCACTTCGGGTTTTTTTTTGCTTCCTGCTTAGTGATCCTGGACCAAACGCTCCTCTCACATACTCTAGTCTGGTTTGTAGAGTATTTACCTCTTAATTTCTTGCATTTTTACCTCACTTTAGGCTTACATTTGCACAATTTTAACTAAAAAGTTGTCAAATTACATGCAGGTACAGTTAAATTAAGATGCAAGCTTTTTTCAGATCAAATAAGGATTTAGTCGAGACATCACTCACTGGTCACACTTCAGTTGTGTGTCTTTCTCTGAAATAAATGTAGCACATAAGACAAGGAATTTACACAAGAACACCTTCTAAGATGAGGCCCTTCATAAGCGTCATAGTTCCGCTTCATTTAATATCACTCATTCTCAAGGATCAGCTGTGGCTGATTGCATTAAGCACAGATGGATGTTTATGGAGTCAGCTCCTTGAATCAGATCAGGGTAACAACTTCCTGAGTTGTTTTTTACCTTGATTAATACAACGGCGAAAAGAAAAAAAAATGCGTAAAGTAAAAAAGAGAAATTTGCCTCGTCCTCTAGCCTGCAAATTACTTACAATCAGATGTTTGCTGGCTATAGGAAGGATTTTAGCAATGATCAAACCATTTTGTGTCACAAAAGTAAAATATTCCAGGACATTTCGAAATGCCTTTTCTGAGTACCTCAGTATATCACGTCTTTTATTCTTCAACTTTCATGAAAGAGAAAGGTGAAGGCTAAAATTATTATAGAATTTACTGTAAAATGTGAAATAATGGAAATCTACCTAAATAACTAAATAATGCAAGTCAGAAATCATCACTGCTTATAATAGCAAATTGTTTAAAATCATAAAATAAGCATTAAATTGCCAAAGACGTTGATGCAAGTTGCAATACAAATATATTTACACATGGTCGTCAGCAGGGGGAGACAACCCTGGATGTTGTCCTGGGCCCTGTGCTGAGGGGAGCCCAGTCATGTCCTGGTATATACTCCTTGGATTTTGTCAACTACAACAAAATCCTCCTCAAATCTAGCACATGCATTTTGCTGTTCATTTCAAAAGTTCAAAACAAAAGAACACTCTAATGGCAAAAAAAAAAAAAAAAAAACATCTGGTGTTGAGCAGACTTAAGTTCTTTAGTTTCACACCAGGGGTTTTCAAACTGCCTTTTGCCCTCTGAGGTTCCTGCTGTAGAGGTGTCATATGGCTGATCTCCTCTTTCATGGACAATAACAGATGTGCATGAAGAGAAGAGTTTTGCAATACCTGTCAGTAAAACATAACCTAAAATCTTGAACCGTTCTTTAAGATCACAAATCATTTCCAACAATACAGTCATGACACACGTGTTGAGATTTGGTGGAAAACGCTGCATACTAGGATTAATTAACAAGTATCTAAAATGGATTTTTTTCAGAAATTAAAGAAATACTGTGTTTATAAATTAATGTTTAGTCTGAACTAAACCTTATCTAATCCACTGGTATTAGTAATATTTACAGAGACTTAAAGGGATAGTTCACCCAAAAATTAAAATTCTGTCATCATTTGCTCACCCTCAAGTTGATCCAAACCTGTATAACTTTTTTTTTGTTCTGCTGAACACAAAAGAAGATATTTTTAAGATTGTCAGTAACCAAACTGTTGATAGGCCCTATTGTCTTTCATAGTACCCCCCCCCACCCCTATACTATGGAAGTCAGTGGGGTCCATCAACTGTTTGGTTACCCATATTCATCAGAATGTCTTCTTTTGTGTTCAGCAGATGAAAGAAATTCAAGTTTAGAACATGTAAATGAAGACAGAATTTTCATTTTTGGGTGAACTATCCCTTTAACATGCACACAAATACACGTGAGAGAACATAATGGTAGGCTAATTAAAGTTTTAAACGACATTTTATAAACAGATTCATTTACAGAAAGGCCAGAGCTCAACGGTTATAGTATTTGCATTCCAGTATCATTTAAAAACAAAGGCTGTCGCCTTTCTCATATAAATATGCAAAGTTTTTTTTTTGAATTTATAACGTAGGCGTATTGACAAAACACAGCAAGGGTTTACTGTGAAGCACTCAAATACGTTAGAAAGTCAAAACAACTGTCTGTCGTCATGTCCTCAGGTTTCAGTAAGACCGATTATGATAGCCTACCTATTCAAATTTCTTTGCGGAAAAAAAAAAAAACACGTACAACACAGAAAATCTTAATGTTATTTTCGAATTGCTGA
Source organism: Megalobrama amblycephala (assembly GCF_018812025.1). Taxonomy (NCBI): domain Eukaryota; kingdom Metazoa; phylum Chordata; class Actinopteri; order Cypriniformes; family Xenocyprididae; genus Megalobrama; species Megalobrama amblycephala. Next base: position 29,179,064 of record NC_063052.1, on the reverse strand, counting down.
ACTGGAGATAAGAGATAAAACCTTTTTAAATACATATTTATAATATATTATAGGCCTAATTTGTTATAATATTCAATTATTAGATTATAATACATAATTATTATATATTAAATTAAAATATTAATAATATAATTAGTGTAATACATGTTTTGAATTATAATTAAATGTCATAAAACAAAATCATCCGCCTAATGCTACACCATTAAATTTTACCGAACACAATGTTTAGCAGTGATGCTGATGAGGTTTTACAGTGATGAGTTTATTTACGCAGCACAGGCCTGCCTTATTCAAATGCTTGTGAGAGACACGCCCCCGTACGGGAAGCGCGCGTGCACGTTTCAAATGAAATATTTGCTAACCGCGTCGTACAAAACTTTCCACAGCAGCATGTGCGTCGTTTGTGATGCGAACCATGAAATTACCCATCCTCGTCATACAGTTCACTCAAAATAACTCTGTATTCAAATCGCCTATTAAAATACACATTTTGCACAAGTAACCAGTGCTTTAAATCTTCTTTGCATGATCATGCATAGCCTATAACTAATACGGTTCTTTTATGCTTTATATGTATTTGAAACTGAAACTATATAACTATGCAAATGATACCCATACATGTTAGCTATATAAAATACTAAGGTTGTGCTTTCTATTAATGTTTTATAACTTCTCCCCCCCTCCCCCCTCATGTCAATCCTCCCCTTTGTCTTTTAACCCAATCAACCTTTTGTTTTATTTGACTCCCCCTGTGTCCATCCTCAATGTATGCAGATCTTCTGGTGAAGGACTTTGTCTGCCCAGCAACAGAGTGCTTGAGGGGACATCCAATGCCCTTGTATCCCATCCGCTTGCAAATCAAGGTAAAGGATATGCTGTTGCACAGAGTACACTCACAATGTCTGAATTATCCTTTTATATTTGCAAGAACTGTAAATTGTCTCCGGCCTCAAGGCCATGGCAAAATTCACAAACTAGCCTATTAAAAAAATTCCAGTGCAGTGGTCAAAATCTAATGTTGTCTCTTAAAATTATTGGAATGGATGATGCACATGTAGTCAAGTTGTTTTCCTACTCAGGCCTTCTGTGCAAATACACTAAACACAGTGGAAAGTTAGAGCTCTATCGCCCTCTACTGGTGCAAAGTGTTCTCAATACACTGCTACTTTATTGCTAAAGGCAACTATCATATAGTTATCACCAGGAGGGTTAGCTTGCCCTCTGTTAGAGGTATTTATTGGAGCTTGTTGTTTGAGATGCAAACAATATTGTGCCTAAATATTTTTAGACAAAACAAAGATGCCGATATTTTTTTTGTGAATGGAAGCCCAGTTATAGAACTGACAAATCAGGTTACTGCTCGAAAGAGTGCACAACCTAAAGGTCAGGGTATATCAGGAGGTGACCTTTATGCCAGTTCACTTGATGCCAGCTGATATAATATCACGTTTCATACCTCACAAAGATATAAAGGCCTCAAGCAGCTTGATATGAATTTATAGGAAGCTACTCACAAATGATGAAAGCTGTTTGTTTATCATCCAGAATTCCTGGCTCTTGATTGAAAGTGCATATTGATCGTGTGTGAAATTACATTGAATTTAATTGATCTGCATAATTGATACAGATTTTGACCATTGACAAGCTCTCAATGCTGCAATACTGAAATAACCAGCAGGTGTCGTCGTTAATTCGTCTGTCTGGTATAATCAGTTGAGTCATCTGTGATTGTAAGTGCGTGCTCTTGTGTACGTGAATGAGTCGTGCTTTCAGTCATAGTATAGAGTTTGTTTTTTTGTCTTAAAGTGAGGATATCAGAAAGATGAGTTTTTAAGTTATATGGTTTTTGGGTCAAGGGTAAAAACAGCATTGGTGGATTTAGAGGCTAGTGGCAGATGGTTGCCAATCCCAGTAAATGAACACAAGTACAGTAGTCTTTAATTTAGTTTACTCTAGACAGCCTTATATATGGGCTACTGAACATTAACAATTACAGATGCACTTGATGTCTTGGAGGATGTAAATTGAACATGTGATGTGGTGTATATCACCTTCTAAAGGGTAATTTTATTTTGTGTATTTGTTTGCTTTATTAATCGAGAATTAATGAAATGAATTCCCTGATAGAACGCGCACTAAGATAGCGAAATTGCTCGACCACATAGTGAGGAAAGCATGTAGTTTATGTGGGCGTTAATTTGCGAGAAAACATGATTTGGCTCAATGTAGTTTCAGCACCGTGGTCAGAGCTCGACGAGAACAAAAGGCGGATTAGCGTCCTTGATATCAGGGACCGTCCAAATGTTACATACAAACGCAAAAAGCGAACACTCAAATAAAGCAGTAGCGAACCACAAACCTATTTATTTCACTGTAAATTTCCATTAAATAAAACGTGTTAGGTTTGTTTTTGTTTCGCTTATTGGATCCTGGTTCTTTATAACGTGCAATAAAGTTTCATTAAGATTAATATAACTATTACTATTGTTCATTATAATTAATAGTACAAGATTATGCTATCGCCTTTTTATTTTTTCTGTTTTTTCTTCTTTATGCTTGTTTTAATTGTTGTATGCATGCGGAAAATATGTATATAACTATCCATTTTTATATATAAAGTTGCAGTTACAAGATTTTAAGTCATTAAATGTGAGGTATGCATTATTAAAAACCAAGCTAATTGTAAAACGTGGAAACTGTGAGATTTAATAGTGCAAATGCAAAAAATTGTGAGATATATAAGCGCGATAGACCCTTTTCACATTTACGGGTTTCTCAGAAGCGGAAGTCGTCATAGTTGGGTAAAATTTTATAGCGGTGAGTGGAGTACCTCAGAGATTATGTGTTTTTGTAGGCCAACCCGGAAGTTAGCGGCGCACCGATTCCCTCGATCGAAAGCCAATGCATTTTTCCCATAGACTTTTGGAAAATCGCAAAAAATAAGCTCTGTGTTTAACAAAGGGTTATGACTCTTACACATTTTGTCTATCACGATAATCTGTCAGAAGAGAGAAAGATGTCATTTTTACCATCACTCCCATAGCCGCTGTATTAGAAACACCCTCACAGCAGCGTTAACTAGTTTTTTGTAATTTGATGCAAAGGTGATATAATATTAAAGGGTTAGTTCACCCAAAAATAAAAATAATGTCATTAATTACTCACCCTCATGTCGTTCTACTCCTGTAAGACCTTCGTTCATCTTTGGAACACTAATTAAGATATTTTTGATAAAATCTGATGGCTTAGTGAGGCCCCTATAGACAGCAATGACAGCCATTGTAAATCTCAAGATCCATAAAGCTACTTAAAACATATTTAAAACAGTTCATGTGAGTTTGGTGGTTCTACCTTAATATTATAAATGGACGAGAATACTTTTTGTGTGCCAAAAAACCCCCAAAATAACGACTTTTCAACAAAATCTCATGATGGCCAATTTCAAAACACTGCTTCATGAAGCTTCGGAGCTTTACGAATCGAATCAGTGGTTCGGAGCGCCAAAGTCACATGATTTCAGCAGTTTAGCCATTTGATAGGAGATCCGAATCACTGATTCATTGAGCCATCGGATTTAATCAAAAATATCTTAATTTGTGTTCCGAAGGTCTTACGGGTGTGGAACGGCATGAGGGTTAGTAATAAATGACATTATTTTAATTTTTGGGTGAACTAACCCTTTAAGTATAGTGTTATAAATGTAAAAAATTTGCGATATTGATGACCGTTAAAACGCATGATCACAGACTATGAAAATGGTCTATTAGGAGAAATAAAGTCATGTTTAAATTTTCTTTTTACTTATTTTTATAGTATATCACAATGAAATGAAAAGGACAGCTGTTCGTATTTGACAGCACCTAATTTTTTCGCGGCTACGAAAATATAGACGCTCCCTTAAGCCGAGTAAGCATCACGGTTTCCACACCCCGAGGGAGGACAGGAGATGGACAGGAGGGGGACACCGGCTTTCGACGTCAAAAGCTACGGGTTATACGGAGTGTCAACACCGTGAATATAGGCTACAGCATTACAGGTCGTCTTCTTCACTGCCTCTGCATTAAAACGTGAGTGAAATACATTTTATTCGCATGTATACTTACATTGATTCCTGCATGTATTCTAGTCAACAGGAGATATTTGAGAGGGCACAGACAGACAAAAACCAAGACGATTCAAGGGTGACAGATGCACGGATTTAGCTGAATGTTCACTGGTTTGCGTTCTCCATCAGCTCTTTTTATCTGTGCACGTAGATTATCAGACCATATTCTACAACCAGGCAGAAAGACAGCAAATAAACAAACATCCCCTTGGGATTAACAAAAGAGAGAGAGAGAGAGAGAGGGAAGGAAACGAGAGCAATTTTCGCCTTTGCACACACACCAGGGAGCTCGTAAGATTTGAATAAACTTCTTTCAGTCTTTATTGATTTGAAGGCGTGAAGTTGCATGGATACTTGTGTGTTTTTGTTCTCTGTCATGTATGTGCGTATGTGCAGTTGGTGTCGTGACAAAGAGCCACATACGCCTGAGCCTCCAGTGTGGATTAAACAAAGAAGCAACGGGGATATCCGTCAATATTTATAAGCATTTTTATTTTATTGCATTCAGTTTTAATGCGCTCTATTGCCAGAGCTGGTAATATAAGTTTCTTTGTTCTACTATAACATTTTATTATCTTAAAATTCCTTTATATAGATCACTCTTATTCTATGTTTTGGTAGCACGTTGTAATAGCTTAAATACAATGCATTCATTATAACATATTATTAATGTAGCCTATATTCAAATATCTAAAAATGTTCATATTTACATCACAAATCTGATAAGCATTGTATTAAGTGCTTCCATCCTTATTATGCTCTATAATATTATGCACTTCATTCAAACTTTGTTTTGTTGATAATTTCAGCTTTGGATAGCGTTTGCTATCCGTTTATTTATAAACGTTATAACTTTAAAGAAACGTAAGATCTCCCATTGTGTGAGAATTTTTTCCATTCAAAATCGACCGACATGGAAGATTGTAATTCTGACATACTGAATGGCGATTGGTGGTCTTTCTTTTATTCATTTGCATATTGAGTTGTGATTGGTCTTTCTTTCTTACATCTAATTAAGTAGCTGCCTTCATATTGCAACGTAGCTGAGGCTGAGATTAAAAGTCATGTTTTACATTTAATAACACATAATAGTGCGTATTATATTATTTTAAAACGTTTCCACAAGTTCCAAATCATATTTTTCGTACAGTGTATGTTCGCTCACGAACAGGAATGGTGTGAGGGGGTAACCATAGCAACAGTAGACCGCTTCAGCGCTTTATCATTATCGCACGGTACATTGGCAAAACTTAATTATCACTTCATTCATTATATATTTCACATATAACGTTATATAATAAAAGCTTTAATGCTTTGTTTGTTGGCTAACTGCTGTAAACCGAATTTTAAAATTCTCCTCCTGACGGTCTTTAACTCTTTTCTTTGGCTGCTTTACAAAAGTCACGTGTCCTTTTACAAATCTTAATCTTGTTAATGGACGTTATTATAAAGTATTAGCAAGTATTTTAAGTGTGCAGGGTTTTTTTTAAGCGTTATTTGAGAATGTTTTTTCCCCCCGCAGAGCTGTCACGGTTCAAACCTTTCCACCGGGACTCGTGTTTAACATCGCGACTCTTCCTCCGCCGCTGAGCCGCTCTCCAGTGCTGAAACCCCGGGCGCAGCTGTCGCTCCGTCCCCTTAGGAAACTGTCCTAATGAAGGAGGCCGACGCCATCAAGCTCTTCATTGGCCAGATCCCGCGGAATCTGGAAGAGAAGGACCTGAAGCCCATCTTTGAGCAGTTTGGGAAGATCTATGAGCTTACGGTGATCAAGGACAAGTACACGGGAATGCACAAAGGTAATTAAACGAGATTGACGCGGCTCTATTGAACGGACAGTCTCAAGGGGAGATGGGAGACTTAATGGTGCTAGATGAGTTTCATTTTCATATCTGAGGAGAAACGTCTCTAGTGAGGTCTCCTTTGACAGTTGGACATATACTGTGCTTTAATGTGTAAAAACTTTAACATTTCGTTTGACATAGCAGCCACCTCATACTGAGTTTGCTTCCAATGCTCTAGCTTTCTTAGATAAAGAAATCTATTCATAGAAAATGCATCTGTGGTGAGAAAACAAATTGTTCAACGTTTTTCCATCTCTTAGTCACAGTTGTCATATCCTTTTATGTCTGCAAAACACTGCTTGATATGCATGGACTGCCTAAGTTTGCTGCATTTTTATTTTTACATCCCACGTTGTATTCTTGTTCCCTCTTTAGGGTGTGCGTTCTTGACGTACTGTGCGAGGGAGTCAGCCTTGAAGGCCCAGAATGCACTGCACGAGCAGAAGACATTGCCAGGGGTGAGTCGTCTCTGTAAATGACGTGAATGCAGAGGGGGGCTGTATAAAAAATTGATGTATTCAAATCAGACAAACATTTCCAATTGTCTATACGTAGCACATAGATTGAATATTTGATCATAAAGCTCTTCTAGCAAGCCCGGGGAACATGAAGTTGTTTCTAAAAGTAGAAACAACATATTATATGGTTCAGGAAACAGGATCTGTGGAAATCTGTGTTGACTGAACAGACTTTAATTAGGTATGTAGGAGGGCACAATCCTTGAAGGCATCCGCGATCATGTCGCTCTCTGAAGTCGTTGATTAGCTGTTAGGCCATCTGCCGTGCCAGAGCCGTGACGGGCAACCTGTAAATTCAGAAACCTCCAATCTCTTCATCTTCTTTAATGCCTTTTTATGTTTTCATCCGTAAATCACCTACATTTTAGATTTGCCAGATGTACGGGATCATTATGTGCGGTGTTGCGAGTCGAATGTACTTGACGTCAACGTATAGAACTCGAGGATGAGATTATACGGTCTGTTTTGAGATTTAATGAGGAATTAATACAACTATACGCTCAGTGCTCGCATGATGTTTTTTTTCCTGTTGATTAGACTTGAAGCAAGCAAACCCACAAGGGATCTTTTGCTTCCCCTCAAATTCTATTTAAGCGAGTTTAATTTGCACTAGAGGAAGCTGCGTGTCGTAAAAGCAGAGACACTATGTGGACTGAGCGGCCAAACAGAAGCTTTTGGTGCATCTGAACAGACTCTGAGCCAACCGTGGTCCCACCAGACATAGGCTAATGAAGGGATATATGGCTTTATTGCTCCGTATGTCACATCACGTAACATCAAAGGCTGGTTGAGTAGTGTAAGAATCGACAAAATTAAATCAAAGTGCGAGCGAAGTAAACCAGGTTCTGCCTTAGTTTCAGAGAGCCAATGTTTGTGAGCATCTGTTTAGATTGTTTTTCCTTATGGTGAGTAACGTTATGCGCATGTGTGCTGAAGAGTAACTCCAGAACAAATCCCATTATTAGCATGACAGTAGTCTGACCTTTGTGACCTCTCCAGGCGTAGATCAGCGGGTTCCCTGGGCTTTAAATCCTCTCTCCTCCTTCTCCGTCCCTCCATCCTTCTATTAGTCTACCCCCCTCACCTAAGCCTGGTAAGACGGTGTTCAAACCTCCCCCCTGAGGTACGAAAGGGAACCATGTTATTAAGAACTACCCCCCCCCCCCCCCCCCCTTAAAGACAAATCTCTCTTCCTCTTTCTCTGTCTTTCATTCTTTCTTTCTTTTTTCACACACACGCAGACAGCCCAGCTGTGTGGCATTATTACCAGCTCATGGCACCTGCCATTCAGAGCAGGCCCCGCCCCCAACCTGTCAATCATAGCAGATCGCTCCGGCAACGCTGCGTGATGTGTGTTTAGAGTAGTGCGTGTGCGGGTGAGATAGGAATTGTAACCACGATGACGGGAGAAAGACAGATAAGATAAGACAGAAATTGGCTTGGAACCTTCATTTCTCACCTTTTCTCTTTTTCCCTCAGGCTTTGTTCACACTAGACTGAATTCAGATTTATTTTCCAGATTTGATATATAAGACTCACTGTTTGCATTGTCAGTTTGCAAGCGATGAAAATGTATCCGCATGTTCAAATAGTGTAAGTAAAGGGATAATTCAACCAAAAATGACAATTTTGTCATCACTTACTCACCCTCATGAAACTTTTTTTTGGTCCGCGTTTTAGATCCAATTCGCTTCGTTACAATTTTATTTTAGTATATTTTATTATAGTATTTAATAATATTTTTAATTAGAATTTATTTTTATTTTTTTAGTTCTCATTTTATTTTTTTTGTCATTTATGTGCTTTTGTGCTTTTTCAGTTTTAATGTTTTTAAGTTTAATTATTTCATCTAATAATTATATTTTGTTCTATTTCAGCTTTATTTCAATTAATGAAAAATCTTTAGTTTTAGTTACTTTGGACAAAAATGGTTTAACCATTCTTCAAAACATCATCTTTTGTGTTTTGCAGGTTGAGTAAATGATGCCATTTTAATTTTAATTTTTGGGGCGAATTATCCTATGAATATTTGCATTTTCTACGTAATTTGCTATAGTAACGACTTACATAAACTTGGAGGAGCTATCATTGTGGAATAAGAAGTAGAAAAATATGCCTCTGCTTACGAACATCATGACATCTTACCATGATGCTGAACTCATGAGGTGCATTTTATTCATGAATTTGTGTCTAAAACTGTTCTCTTTTTCACATATTCACTAATCACTACATAGTGAATCCCACAGAGTTCACTATATAGGGAAAGAGTGATGAGTGAATTTAGAAAATATAGACACTGCGTATTGCATACGTCATTACATTCACATATTGTGTCCTGAATGACAAAAAACTGATCTTAAAAATGTTTAATTGAAATTCTAAATATACAAAAGGGGTTTGGGATTTGTAATAATCATATTTCATGCATTTTTTAGACTGCTGTATGGACAAGCGAAAAATGTCGAACATTCTAGTTTCGCTAATATTGAAACTCTGAATAAAAGATCAGCTGAGAGCAATGTATTGAAGGGAGAGTTAAAGGAAGACAAGAGAAGGAGGGGTTGAACAGATGGCATGGCTGGAGTGGCACCTGGCCTTATGTTTAATTTCAGGTGAGAGGCTCGCAGTGATTGTAGACAGAGGAGGAGAATGGAGACCTGGAGTCCTCTTTCTGGTTTTAAATCCCATGATCTCCTCCTCCTCCCCCTCTTATCTTTCCCCATCTCTTCTATCTCTCACTCTTTGCCTATCGTTGCCATCCCAACGTGTTTGCTTAGCTCTGTTTATCACACTTTGTCGGGCAAGCGGGGGGGCGTCGTCCAAGACACTTCAGCACACGCACTCGCGTTCGTTCGAGCTTTTAAACATACACTTACACACCTTCGGTCACCCGTTTCCTCTATTTTAGAATTAGCCACATCTCAAATCGTACTCTTTTTGGCCTCCTCCTAACTGCAGCTAGTGCACTACAGGGCTAAAAACCCAGATGAATTTGGAACAGTTGTTGTGTTGGCGATTTATGGTAAAATGTGACTCAGCTGGATCCTATCTGACTTCAGTTAAGATAAATATCAGCTTTCACATTGGGTTTTTTGTGGTTTGTTTTATTTGCTGTTTCAGGAACAGCTTTATTCCTGCCTCAGCCTCAAAAATTGTGACAAGAAAGCAAGACGTAGTAGTAGATCAGCAGGACAGACCAGATAGCTTGTGTTTGCACTATTAATGTTGTTTTTACTATTATAATTTTGATTCAAAGCATCAAATTACGCCCGATCTCTATCGAGCCAGCGTTCCCATTGGTTTTGGATAGCAAAATGGCAGTTAAATGTCTGTCTGTGATGTGTGCGTGCACAAATTTTGGCATTTTCATGTTTGGGACGAGTTGTTGTGCATCTGAACGCATGTGTTTTAAAAGAGCGTCTGTTGTGCCTTTGTTGTGGGGGAAGGGAGGGCAGGTGTTATTAGAGAGGGGGATGGAGTGTGTGAGAGTGAATGTCTGGATGTTTGTTTGTAGTTTAGTACAATGTGCTCATTCTGATTTCCGTTGTAGTATGTTTAGGGCACTCAGAAATTCAATTAAGATAAGATTGGTGGTTGTATACCTTTAAAATACGTGTCATGTTTTGTTCAGTGTATGCATTTTACAAATACAGTGCACTACACTTAACTGATGTGTATGTGTGGAAATTGTACATGTACGAAATGTACTTCTATTAAAGTCCAAGTGGAAAATGGTGTATGTAAACTCATATTACTATACTTTTTACACATAAAAAAAGTCAAGTGATCATATCAGACTAACAGGATCGGATGATTTAAATGTGAAATCGCAAGCGTTCGCATTTTTCCTTTCCAGAACTGCAAGATTAAGTATATTTGACTTAAGTGTCAGTGTCTATACTCACATCTAGGCAGGATGAGTCCATTGTTCAGATGAATTGAAGGGTTACAGGGTTCGAGAGCGTGAAAGAGGGAGAGAGGTGAAAGTAGGTCTAATTAAAGAGAAATTGGACGGATATGTGAAAAGGGGGGAAGATGGAGGGGTGAATTGGGGGAAGGGGGGAAATGAAAGAAAATTTGACATAATGAGCCACGGGTGGTGGCGGTGGGGGGGTCGGCGGCGGACGTCCATGAGCTTAAAGACAGACATCTGCTAGCAAGTGTGTGTGTGCGTGCATGTGTGTGGCCTTTGATGATTACACACTCCGTGAGAGCAGAACTTAATCTGATGGACATGTATCCTCAGATTTTTTCACACCATTGAGACATAAAATAAACTAGCTAATGGGCATTTTCTGCCTTTCAATGCAAAGCAAATACTGCCCTTTTCATCCACTTTACGTTTGTGGTAGTGTTCAGATGGTCAGACATTTATTATAATAAAGTCACAAACAGCAGATCCTCTTGGGTCCATCCTACTTCCTCTCTTGATTTGGTTGGTTTTCGTTGTCTGCAACAAATCATGCAATCTTAAGAGCTTGTTTGCTGGCTGTAATCTGTCTTCTTTCTGAATGTGTCCCAGATCAATATTGTTGCTCAGGAAAAGCCATAAAGGCACTAAATGATGAATATGGCATTTGCAGATTTCCTGATGAGTAATAAGGTCATATCGAATTTTCAATTTGAAGTGTCCATGATGATTTTTTAAAACATAAATATTCTATACCTATTTTTACCAGGCACTGTTGTTTCAAATGAAGAATATTTACTATGAAAGTGCAAATTACAAACAGTACTTACAGTGGAAGTCAATGGGGCAAACACACAATGATTTTAAGTGCATAACTATGTACTATAACTTTTATTTGTTTGTTTTTAATCTAATCTTTAAAGAGTAGCAAACAAATATGTCATTTCTGTATGTCAAATATCCATTTCTTTCCTCTTTCCACTTAGCATTTGGTTCCCATACAGTAGACAAAAATAAAGTAGCATCCCTATCTCAATCAGTAGGACAGCATCTCCAATGTTGGCTGCGTGTTCAGGGTGTTAGACATCAGCGCTTTTGCAAGCATCACTCATATGAGGTCTGTTTGCTTGGCAAAAGCGAGTTTGTTTGAATGTGCTACATTCAGAATTTGATATGCATATTGAGTTAGCAAGCCCAACCATTCCACATCTCCATTTTCCAAACAGTGCCATTTTCACACATGCTCCCCCGCCCCGTCCGTCTTTTTCTATTTAAGCAGGCGTTGACGCTGACAGTTCAAAGTCTGTTACCATTGTAATTGCTTAAGGTCTAGTGATTGGCACATTTGAAACAGGCTAATTGATTAGAGCTTATTGATTTTTTTTCAAGAATGAAGATTTTAGGTGCTTTAATCATCCAGACAAGATGGCTTTTCATTTTCTAAAAGTATGCCATGCTATTAAAGGCCTTTTCCTAATTCTTATAGGATTATCATACATGCAGTTTTGATGTCTGCATAATAATAAATAATAATGGAATATTTGTACTCAGTGTGCAGTGTTATTTCCTTATAACATTTAAGTTAACTGCCAAAAGTGAATAAAAATGAACTTAAAATAAATGATGGCCATCTGTAGCACTTAAATTATACATCGTCCTTTATTCATTCATATAAATTTATCTAAAATCTTAAAGGTGCTGTATGTAAGATTTTCACTTTACTAAAGCATAAAAATACTCCAGTGTGTTTGCAGATATTTAGGAAACATGCTAAGTTCACCTACTTGTTTCTCAGAAAAACAATGCTATAGTCAGAAATTCTACTTTGAAAATGTGCGTTCCGTGTCGGAATGTCTGTCTTTGTTTTGGTCTGTGCGAAACCGCGTGCTGCCAGTTTATCCAATAGTATTTCGACATCACAGGTTGCCAGTTGGCGGAAAACACCGCGTACTGCAGCCATGGAAACCAGCAAACAAACTGGGTCAGAGAATCGCAGATTCTACCCGACAAAAAAAACCTCTGCACCCATCTAAAAAATCTCTATGAACGACAGCATATTAAAACGTGGATAAATCAACTCATAAACTTACAGTGTGTAAGTCTCCTTGGCTTTCATTGTCAATTGCGCTCGCTCCTGTTGTGTGTCCTCAAGCTGGCAACCCGCGTCTGAGAAGTAGACTGCAGTACCTATTTCGAACACTAGTCATTCCTACATAACACACCTTTAAAGGGATAGTTCACCCAAAAATGAAATTTCTGTCATTAATTACTCACCCTCATGCTCCAAACCCGTTCATCTTCAGAACACAAAAGTCGTTATTTTATTTTTTTTCATTTTGGCACACAAAAAGTGTTCTCATCGCTTCATAACATTCAGGTTGAACCACTGTAGTCACGTTGACTATTTTAACCATGTCTTTACTACTTTTCTGGACCTTGAATGTGGTAATGTTTTCTATGGGGGATAAAAAACCTCTCGGATTTCATTAAAAATATCTTAATTTGTGTTACGAAGATGAATGAAGCTCTTACGGGTGTGGTGTGGAATGACATGAGGGTGAGTAATTAATGACAGAAATTTCATTTTTGGGTGAACTAAGCCTTTAATGTTGAATTAGTTATTGTCCATGTTATTTGTCATCTTTTTTTAAACTGAATGGGTTTATATTAAATGTAGAATTTTGTGTCTGAGTATAAGAAACATTAGTATCGTGTTATATTTGGCATGTTTAATGGGCACGAAATGGCATATTTTTTGAATGCCATTCTGTTGTAAATGTGTTTGTTATAAAATGGGAAATGGACGGAGCGGCTGAAAGAATAAGCTAGAAAAAAATGAGATTGGAAAGAAAGAGAGTGGAATATATTGGGGGTGGGGTGGCGTGCAGGTTGATTACGGTCGCAGGTCCTGTTGCCAGGAGACGGCTGGGACAAGGGATGCTGGGTTGCTAGGGAACCAGCTCAATGCAATGGCCAGCATTGCATGATGGGTACAGAGGCAAGATTGAGAATAGTCTTTGTGTGGATACACACCTAATTTAACATCTGCCACCACACACACGCACACACTGACAAGTCGCAAGAGAGATCCTCTTGAGCTAGCTTGAGTGCAAATCACACACACACACACACACACACACACACACACACACACACACACACACACACACACACACAGACACACAGACACACAGACAGTCATTCTTTCCATGCACAGAGAAACTTGGGGAGTATGAACAAACATCATGCCTTGCAGGCATATATCATGTGCGTGAATGAGTGAACATGAAGTGTGATCTGATTTTTTAGCTCTTATGAGTCATTGGCTTTCTGCATTTTGCTCATATTGTGCATTAGTTTCTGTGAATAGAAAAGACAAATTTGGGTGTGTCTTCACATTTTATTTCAGATGCGTTTAGGTATTTTACAGGTCAAACTGTGATTTGTTTGTATACGTGTTCGAGGCACTACATGGAGGGTGGCGGCAGAGTAAATGTCAGTTGATTGAATAATCTATGGATTTAATATCCCATAATCCCACTGAAATCCCTGGCCTCAGATCAAGGCGCAGATTAAGTGTGTGTGCTCATCATGTCAATGGAGTTTTTTCCTGGTAGACGAACCAAGCGATGGTTATGACCTGTGCTTCTAATGGCATGTACGGAGGGATGTTACACGAATATATTTTTTGGTATTTTCTATTTTTGTAAGCAGACGATTACACTTGTCTGCTACAACACATATTGAAGGATTGCATTTATTTGTTTATTTGGATGTTTTACAATTGCATATTTTATCGTACACAACAATAGCCTATGTTTATTGGGTCTCGGTTTTTGAATGAATCGGACATTTTACAGTTGAATTAAGTGAATTATTAAAATATTATTTAATGATTTACTTTAATAAATTGTCAATATTTTATACATTTTGTTTTTGTTTTGTTTTTTTTGGGGGGGGGGGGGGGTTGTTAGTGGTATCACCATTCATTTTGTTTTTTTAAAGATATTAATTATTTTGTTCAACACTGATGCATTAAATTGATCAAAAGTGACAGTAAAGACTTTTACATTGTTATATATTAAGCAGCACAACTGTTTTCAACATTGATTAGAATAAGTTGATTATGTTTATTGAGCAGCAAATCAGCATATTAGAATGATTTCTGAAGGATCATATGATACTGAAGACTGGAGTAATGATGCTGAAAATTCCACAAAGCAATAAATTACATTTTAAAACATTTTAAAATAGAAAACAGTTATTTGAAATTATAATAATATACTCTTAAAAATAAAGGTTCTTTATTCGCATTTATGGTTCCATGAAGAACCTTTCCATTCCACAAAAGGTTCTTTATTGTGGAAAAAGGTTTTTTAGATTATTAAAATATTCTTCACACAAAGAAAAAAAGGTCCTTTTAAGAACTCTTATGGGTTCTTTGTGAAAACACAGTTTTGGAACCTTTATTTTTAAGAGTGTATTTTACAATATTAGTGTTTTTACTATATTTTTGTCTTTAAATATTTAACTATTTAAAAAAAATAGTGAAAAATCTTACCAACTCCAAACATTTGAATGGTAGTGTATATAGCAAAGTAGATTTAATGAATGTAAATGCAATTTTAAATTGGCCCCTGTAATGATTAGTGTGGTTATAAGGAGTTTAGGTGAGGTTGTCTTTGGTTTTCATTGTCAAGCAGCGTTTGTGGAAGCCAACAGGTTTCTTTCGGCTAGATAATGGAGAGTCTTCACTGCCTCTGTTGCTTTGGCAACCATAGCAGTTACACCCGCTACTTTTATCTGTCTATCTCTGTCTCTCTCTATTTTCCTTTCTCATAAATATATTCGCAGAGACTCACTTTTCATCCATTTTGATCCCTCCATCGCCCTATTTTTTTTTTCCCCTGTCTCTCTTGTTCTTTTTTTCTCATCACTACCTTCCCCTCCCCTCGTCGTCTGGGGCAACCTTGTTTACCTGCTGGGTAGCTCATCTCACCGTTGTCATGGTGACAGAGGGTTGGTTGCCGTGCCGACCTGAAGTGGCAGTGCCACGACTCTCTCTTGGTCTCTCTCTCTCCCACTCTTTCTTGTCTGTTCCCGTCTCTCTTTCGTCCTTTTGTACCCTTTCTCCTCACCCTTTCCTTTTTGTTCTCTGCCACTGTCTCTGTTTTTCCTTTCTGTAATACTTGAAGCTCAGTGACTCATCACAGTGCAAGGAAAGATGCGAATAAAGCTCCTCAAAGATTTTTTTGTACCTCTGTAGCCTGTACCGCCCAGTGTATCAGAACAGAAATTATGCTTTTTAGTATTGTTTTGGTTTGATGTGCCATCTTCCTGTTGGTTCATGCATGTTAAATGAGTTAGCTGTTTCCCTGGTCTCAACCTTGATGTGAGTTGGCTCCTTTCCGAAAATGAATCCAAAATGGCACAGTCATTAACCTAATCCATTTTGCTGACCATTTCAAAGTGCTCATACAGTCAACAGTTGGCCAGATACCTGACGTGTGCTATACACTCTTGAAAATAAAGGTCTAAAAATGGGTCTACAGCCTGATGTCATAAGAGAACTTATCGGTTCTTTAGAAAACCTGAACCCAGGAGGGCTTCACTTTCCCTCTTTTGATTGATCAATACTTTGATCTAAACTTTTAAAGGAACAGTTCACCAAAAAATGAAAATTCTGTCATCCTTTACTCAGTGTCATGTTTTGAATTTTCTGGTGAATCTTAACCATGCAGTGGAAGTGAATAAGTACAGGCAAAGTCCCTTTAAAGGGTTAGTTCACCCAAAAATGAAAATAATGTCATTTATTACTCGCCCTCATGCCGTTCTACAGCCGTAAGACCTTCATTCATCTTCCGAACACAATTTAAGATATTATTGATGAAATCCGATGGCTCAGTGAGGCTCTATTGAGAGTAAAGCCATTCAAACTCTCAAGGTCCATAAAGGTACTAAAAACATATTTGAAACAGTTCATGTGAGTTCAGTGGTTCTATCTTAATATTATAAAGCGATAAGAATACTTTTTGTGCGCCAAAAAAACAAAATAAAGACAATATCTATATGGGCCAATTTCAAAACATTTTTGGGTGAACTAACCCTTTAAGACAAGTCATTTCACTCGGCGGCCATCTTTGAAACACCTCTTGGGCATCTCATTCCCATCTCTTTGAATGGGAAAACTTCAAATTCTCCAAAGCTGTTTGCCAAGCTTTTGGATGAAATTTCATATTTGAAATCACCAATGAAATCTGACAACAACTGTCTCATAAATTTTGTTTCTAAAAGCTCGAATCATGACAAAAAATCATCAGTCTATAGGAAGTGTGTGTCTGACCAGTTTTGCCAGATTGGAAAAGTCCAAATATCGTTCCAGAAGCTCAAAATTATCGTATTTGGAAGAAAATTAACGTACACAAGTTTTTAGTATATTTAAATGAATTAAATTGATAACTAATGATTTTTACAACAGAATGAATCAATACTGAACTTACTTAAGCTGGACAATCACACTATTTTAGCTGCTGTACAGCCAAAATTATGTTCCCTCTATCTCTGTAAATCTACTTTGACACAATCTGCATTGTAAAAAGCACTCTATAAATAAAGGTGACTTGACTTGATGAGTCACACTTACAGAATACAGATATTTATCTATACCAACAACTTTTTGACACAACCTGCAAATTACCACAATAGGCCATACCTTGGTGGGAAACAACTGACCTAAGCGCAGCGGCAGGAACGTTAATTTGTGCTCAAAAGAGAGTCATTCTTCATGATGATTGGCCGAGAAGATGTTATGTGAGATGAGATGGAAGACATGCCTATACAAGTTCTCCTTACAATCATGACATAGAGGATCCACAGCTAGATCAATGAATATAGAGAGGCCTTACAATAACCATCATTTGAAGTGTCACAGAATTCTGAAAATATCATACATTATGGGATTTTTTTCATTATTGATCGTACATCGTACAGAGATCAAAATTATCATAAAAATACGATAATTATCGTACGTCTGGCATCACTGCGTCTGACTGTTTCTATAGGAACCGGAGCTTCTAGCGGCCGCTGCAGTGACGTGATGACTTTACTAATCGGCAGTTGGCTCTTATTTAGAAGGCGGGACTTATTGCGCCATATTGCGCATTGCACTTTCTCCCATTCATAATAATACAGGTGCACAGTCTTTGGTACAGGTGCTGTTGAGCTCCAAAAATAATAAAAGTGCTTCATGCTTATTGTTTGCTGTATTCCAAATCTTCTGAAGCCATACAATAGTTTTGTATGAAGAATTCAAGCTGCTGTTTGCTGTATCGCAATATCCACTGCATTTTTCAAATCTCATTTTGCCTTCCATCAAAAGTTTGTGGTCGGTATGATTTTTTTATTTGTTTTGTTTTCAAAAGAAGTCTCTTATGCTCACCAAGGCTGCATTTATTTGATCATAAATACAGTAAAACAATAATATTGTGAAATACACAATTATAATTTAAAATAACCATTTTCTACCTGAATATATTTTAAAAATGGAATTTATTCCTTTGACGGCAAAGCTGAATTTTCAGTCTTCAGTGTCACTTGATCCTTCAGAAATAATTCTAATATGCTCAAGAAACATTTCTTCTTATTATCAGTTGAAAACGGTTCTCGTTTTTGTGGAAATCATGATTTTGTTCTTCGGTAAAGTTCAAAAGAACAGCATTTATTTGAAATAGAAATCTTTTGAAACATTATAAATGTCTTTACTGTCACTTTTAAGCAATATGATGCACCCTTGCTGAATAAAAGTATTAAAGGGATAGTGCACCCAAAAATGAAAATTCTGTCATCATTTACTCCCCCTCAAGTTGTTCCAAACCTGAATGAATCAGCAGAAGAAAGAAACTCATAGAAGTTGTGGGGGAGTAAATGATGACAGAATTTTCATTTTTGGGTGCACTATCCCTTTAATTTCTGTCAAATAAAAAAAGCTAGTACTGATGGCAAAATTTTGAATGGTATTGTTCAAATATGTCACACTAATGACATCAAACAATATTTTTTTCGTCAATCGACGCTGAATCTGGAGCCATATAAAATGGCTCCTCTTGTGAATGTACGTGAACTTATGAATTAAAGAAGATATTCTTCGAGTAATGGTTTGAGTTTGGGGGGTTCAAGAAAAAAAGTTCTTGGCTGAAAGTGATGGAAGAACCATAAAAGAACCTTGTGTATGAACTAAATTGGGAGCAGCTGCCCCCAATACAATGATAAAACACCCTCAAAAGTTATTTTTCCCCTGTATGCTGGTGTTTTCTGAAGATAAACAAAGCAATTTGGGCAAATCAGATTTAAGCGCTGCAAAACAAGCTCTTACACTGAGATCAGATTAGTAATCACCAGAGGGAGTTACACTAGGAAAGCAAAAGAACTGATCCAGAACAGACGTATAGTGGGTGTTGGAGATCTTTACAGTGCTTTACATTACTGCAGCAATCAATGAGACCTGCTTCATTAGTCATCCTGATAAATGCCCTTCTGTTTGCGTCCTTCTCCGTGAGTCGTGTAATGTATTTTTGGCGTGCTGTGAAATAGTGGAAGTCATTATGTATGGTTTATATGGCTCTGTGTGTGTGTGTGTGAGTGATTGCAAGCGAATGCCTGATCTATACGGACCCCAAATGAGCGATCGCGGCTGGATCGGATAAAACCAAACGATCTGGATTGGGCCGAAATGTCACCTGCTGCATAATTAACGCCTTTATGTTGATTTGGGTAATTTAGCTCACAGCGTCTCTCCTTGCCTCTCATCCA
The DNA here is from genome assembly GCF_018812025.1 of Megalobrama amblycephala. Taxonomy (NCBI): domain Eukaryota; kingdom Metazoa; phylum Chordata; class Actinopteri; order Cypriniformes; family Xenocyprididae; genus Megalobrama; species Megalobrama amblycephala. Next base: position 29,159,879 of record NC_063052.1, on the reverse strand, counting down.
CTCCTTTTACTAATTGTATTTATTTAAATTAGAGCTGCAGTGATTGAACAATTCCATGTAGAATTGCGATGTCATTTGAATTTCAATGCTAATGCTATCTACTGTTCATGCTAATTTTTCATATTTTCCATTCATTTTGCTTTAATAAAAGAATTTAGTCCTAACAATCATTTAACGGTTGTTTTTTAGAGAATAATATGGACGTAATATTTTTATAACTCACTAGTAAGGTGTTGTCACATTTCTTTTACAGTTCAGTATTGTAGCAAATTGTGGTTATACTTATAACTGTCATACAAGTAAAAGTCTCTTATGCTCACCATGACTGCATTTATTTGATCAAAAATACAGTGAAAACAGTAATATTTTGAAATATTATTACAAGTTTTTCAATTTATATATATTTTAAAATGCCGTTTATTCCTGTAAATGAATACTATCAAATGAGTTTTTTTTCCCACCCAACATTGGTTATATATACACTATTTTTTCTTTTATTCCCTTTCCATTCTCATTTCCTCTCTCTTTCCCTCTTTCTATTTTTGTGTTTTTTTCCTCTCATATCACCATCCCTCCCTCATTCCCCTGGTGCCTCATTCTCTCTTCTGTTTCACAAGCCCAGAATCTCTCACTGTTTTAATCTGCCGTGCGTCTGTAATCCAGATTAGCCAGCGAGCGTGCTTAATCCCATCACTTCCCCAATCCCGCGTGGGTGTGTGCTTTTCCTGGTGCCTGAGAAAAAGAGAGAGAGAGGGGCAGGATTAGGTGTGATGGAGAGAGAAAGAGCATAAAACCGATTCTTGATGAGAGATAAAAGTGGACACGAGAGATGGCGATTAGGCCTCAAATGGAGGCAAATAAGTACAAAGAGCAGAGAGCAGAGATAAAGGGACACAAACACAACAGAAGCAGGACCGGTGTGGAGATTTTTCTTTTAACTCGGGAATATCGAGGCAGATGGGCAGGTCCTGAGATCTACATCACTCACATACATTCAATAAACGCACACACAAACAGAAGAGGAAATGAAAGAGCTGGATTATGAAGTACATGTGATCATGTGATCATGTGCTCTGTGTTTCAGATGAACCGCCCCATTCAAGTGAAGCCAGCGGACAGTGAGGGCCGAGGAGGTAACACACACACACACACACACACACACACACACACACACACACACACACACACACACACACACACACACACACACACACACACACACACATAATGATTTTTATACTGCACAAACTATATATTTTATCTCCTACCCTTAAATCTATGCATCTTTTTTTTACATTTTCAAAAAACATCACTTAGTAAGATTTATAAGCATGGGGAACAAAAAATGTCCTCACAAGGACAAGGATTTTGGATATTGCCATCTTTGTTAAACCATAGAGATAAACCATAGAATTCTATTGTCTTGATTTAATTTATGTATCATTTTTACCTTGAATTATAAATCATTTTTACCTTTGAGCTTGTCTTCAAATGAAAGTTTTGTCACATTCAAATCATTAATGGGGATAGTTTTGTCTTCAAAGTATATCTAAGTAGATACACACAACAAAATGTATTAATAATTCAAGAATTCAAAATTTTAAACCCATTAAATGGACATGGAATGAGTACAAACTGATTTAATAATCTCTTATTGGATGTAAACGTCAACACAATCCAAAACACAATGCAAATGGTTCTTTCATTTTAATCCTGCATTAATACACACACAAAATATGAGCTAGTGCCTTTGTGTTGGTCAGTAAGTGACAGTCTTCTAGGGCCCTCTAGTGGCCAATAAAGTTATTGCACCATGAAAATTACACTAGCATGGAGTGACAAATATTGCCAGAGATCATTTGATGGTTATTACCACTTTACAATGATACATGATTTTAAACTGCCATTTGTCTAGTAAATGTATACTTATCATGATCTGTCTTTCTGTATGTAGACAGGAAGCTGTTTGTGGGGATGTTGGGGAAACAGCTGTCAGATACAGATGTCAGAAAAATGTTCGAGCCTTTCGGGAGTATAGAGGAGTGCACAGTACTCAGAGGGCCTGACGGAGCCAGCAAAGGTGCGCAAACCACATTTAAATACATGCACTGCATCCTTCCCCTGCTAGGGTTAACCAGGTGTATCATGAGGCTTAAATTCTGACAAATATTATTTATAAATATTTTATTTATTGATTATTATATATTAATACTACTACTACTACTACTACTAATACATTATTATATTTGCATTAATACTTGTATTAAATAATGTAATCATTATTTAATAATTTAATAATTATTTACTGTTGATTAAACTATTATAAACTGTGATAATAATACATTTATTTATTTATTAGCATTTCTTGTTTGAAAGACATGGTTTAAGTCTTCTTTCTTTATTCTATTACATTCCCTTACAAACATATTCTTTTAGTGAACCCCATTTTTTTTTTTTTTTACAGAATCACATTTTGAGCATTGATTTCAAATTTACTACATATTATAAATATAAATTGTAACAAATCAATTATTTTAGCAAGTCTTGCCAGTTGAAGGCTCTCTCAGTAAGATTGCAGACAATAAAGCACATCTGTACCAGCGTTTGTAGTAATACAACTCTAGTAGGGTTGGAGCAGCGAGTGTTCGGTCATGCACGCATATGTTGGCTAATGAATGATAGTCTGTTTGGCACATGCTGTGATTTATAAAGTGATGGATGTGTATGCTCTGGGTAATTACGTGTGAGTGTGAATGGAACAGATGCACCTGCTGTAGTAAATCATTAACTGTTTCACTTTTGCTCTTCCATATGTACAGATGTAGGCCTTGGGTAATAATGTGGGCATTTGTACCAACCTCAGCTTGTTGAAATGATTTCATTTGTTTAATTGGATGTTTAACTACTCCCACTTGATGACTTCTAAAATGTCAGCCTAATGCATTTGCTGGTGTTGTCTAATGATGTGTTTTGTCTTGCAGGTTGCGCATTTGTAAAATATCAGAGTAACGCAGAAGCACAGGCGGCCATTAGCGCTCTACACGGCAGCCGCACTCTTCCGGTTAGTGTTTCGTACACGGTCACATTCGGGATTCCTCCCACTATCACACCTACAAGCATAACACAACACAGTATGCCATTGTTCATATACTCATACTCATTCCCTACAGAGACTTTGTGCTTTGTTTTAACATCACCCACTGCATATTTCACCTCAAGAACTTCTCAGTTTCTTTTATTTGATGATGTTTGAGAATGAGGATTGTCTTTATCCCCTCAGGGTGCATCTTCTAGTCTGGTGGTAAAGTTTGCAGACACAGAGAAGGAGAGAGGAATCAGGCGTATGCAGCAGGTGGCCTCTCAGCTGGGTGTCATTAGTCCCATGAGCCTACACCTGGGCGCCTACAACGCCTACACACAGGCAGTAAGCACTAACACCACAATTTCTTGAGCAGCAAATCAGCATATTAGAATGACATCTGAAGGATCATGTGACACTGTAGTCTGGAGTGATAGGTGCGTTCACGCCATGTTGAAATTACTGTAATTTCGAGGTTTCAACTTGCAAAAGCGTTCACGTCCTTGTAGAGCTCGTAATTACAGCTTGTAAGATGGGACTTTTCTGAGAGCTCCTACTTGTACCACGTGACCACCGATAGTGTCGCCATAGAAACGCATAATTTTCAGTCCGAGGACACCGAGAACAGCTCTGAATAGAACATCACGTGTTGTCATCTCGAGCCTATGGTAATTATGACAGGGTGTGAATGCAGCATATGATGCAAAAAAGAAAAGTTCTTTTAAAATAGAATATTATTTCACAATATTACTGTCTGTATTTTATATTAGATCAAATAAATGTAGCCTTGGTCAGCATAAGAACAAAAACAATCTTCCTGAATTTACCCAAACTTTTAAACAGTAGTGCATATTGAGGCTGGAATCCACTACACGACTTTTGCTCAGATTGTTGCCCCGATTTGCAGTCTAGATAAGTCGACAATAGCTGGCGAAAGTCTGCGGCAGTCTACAGATTTCACAGAAAACTGTGTAGTGGGTACAAACTCTTTTTTTTTTTTTTTTTTTTTTTTTTTTGCTTCAGACTATGATTCCATCCACTCGGAGGATATCAAAACATGTTTGATATTTTGAGGCAAATTTAGAACACACAATGTAGCGTACGGCCACGTTCACACAGCAGCAGAATACGGTTGTCAGTCCTGTATTTGAATCCTTACGTTCACATACAGTTCAGTTTTTTACAGGAGTGACAACTGCATTCTAAAACCGAAATCACACCTGTAAATATTCAGGACTCACTACCGCATTCTCTGAAAACACTGTGTGAACGTAACCGGATTGGACAACTAGTTGTCCATCACGTCATACGTAGACACATATACGTAGATGCCACATTCGACCGCTCCAGATAGGTCGGCACGTCCGCCATCTTGGAACGGCCAGTGTGTCGTCACTCAGAGTAAGAATCAATGATGCCACAACATGCGTAGCTTCTGGTTGTGAAACCTTAGAGATTTAAATTCCTGAAGAAATGGGACAACTTTTCACAGGTGAGAATGTGCTGGTTTGTGTTTTTATCTGTATTAACTCAATATTACAGGTTTTATACTATGGTAACTTTTTAATGTTGTGTTAGCTAGCGCTTTCGTCTTGTTGTATTGTGTTAGCTTAGCAAAATCATCTGCTGAAGTCTATTGCAGATATAGATGTTCACACATGTGTCTAACTACGGTTGCAGACGCACAGTCAACTTGCTCTCGAGTGTTCACGGACCGGTGTTTTGACCGTTCCAATGTGGCGGACGGCTAACGTATGGCAGCCCATAGAAACAGCCACTAATGAGGCATCTATGTTTATATACCTATGCATGTTTCTGTGTGAGTTTGTTGTGTTTGGAACAATTTGAAATTCTTGTAGTGTATGATCCTCAGTCATTTAGTGTATGATGTCCAGTTTTTCTCTGTAACCAAGTTTATGATGCCTAGTGTTGTAGAATCTGTTTAGATTTTAAAAGTCGTGTAGTGTATTCCAGCCTTTACATAAGCTAAATAAGATTCATACCAACAGATTAATGTCCAAATATTTTTGTCAGCATATTTATTTATTTAACATCTAACAAAACTTTTAGAACACTATCTGTCTTTAAACTAAATTCTACTTGATTTGATATCTTGTTGTCTAATGCAATGACGTTCATACATAAAATGTGCCAAAAATTTTAGGGCCGCTGTATGTACCAGGATTTAGTTCACAGAATGGGATGAATTGAATTGGGATTAAAGCAATAACTGGAGGTTGTATTAGGTTTGTTACCAGAAATACTTCCATAATTACTTTCTGTTCTACACACAGGAAGTTCTAATTGAAATGGCATTGACCTAATAACCCTAGTACAACCCCTACACAGGACTCTGCTGAAAGTTTTATATGTCATAGTCCTGGATTCACTGTTTTTTTTTTTTTCTTTTTGTCATAACCAGCTCGTCCAACAGCAGGCCTTGGTGGCTCAGTCTGCATATCTGTCTCCCGTGGCGACGGTTGCCGCGGTGCAGATGCAGCAGTTGGCTGCTCTCAATCCCAGCAGCATCATAGCCACACCCATCGCCTCAATCACACCCTCCTCAGGTAAATGAAAGTCTGCTACAACATCAATGCGGTCCTTCATATCTAACATTCCAAGTTCTTTCCAAGAGTTCTTGTATTTAATTAAATTTGTGTATTCGTGATTGGTCGTTCTGCTCTAGGTACGAACACTCCTCCAGCCATTGCCACACCTGTGCCTGCTCTGCCTCCAATCGCAGTCAACAGTTACCCACAAGTCCCTGCACCGCCCAATGGCCAGTCTGCCTCTGAAACCCTCTACACCAATGGTGTCCACCCATATCAGGGTGAGGACCTTCCTTCAGTGTTTATAAATTGTAATTCTATATTGTATTATTGTTTAATTATAACACTAGGGGTTAAACGGATCATTGTTGATATGTGATCCATACCGACCAGACTCCACGATTCAGCACGCATGTGATTCGTGGATTAATTGTAAGTTTAACCGCCATAGAGTGAAATGTGTGTTTTGTCTTGCTAGTTTATGCATTCAATAGATTTGAAACCATTCCAGCACTGGAAGAGGCAGAGGAGAATTTAATGCGGTAGTCGTCCTATGTTATCTGTGCATTATCCGTGACTCAAAAATCATAATATGATCTGAACCATGAGATCTGTTGAACCACTAAATAATACTCATAGTACTCAGTATTTTACAAATATTTTATTGTGATGCTTTACAATATAATGTTTATTTCATATGTATTTTATATAGACCACAATAATTTATTAGTATGGTGTAGGGCCTCCTTTTGCAGCCGTTACAGCATCATTTTGTCTTGGGAATGATAGATTACAAGTACTTCACAGTGGCCAGAGGGATTTTAAGTCATTCCTCTTCCAGAACAGTGGCCAGGTCACTATGCGATGCTGGTGGAGGAAAATGTTTTCTGACTTGCTCCTCCAAAATACCCCATAGAGGTTCAAAAATATTTAGATCTGGTGACTGTGCAGGCCATGGGAGACATTCATCACAAGTCTTGCTGTGTGTATTGGTGCATTATTATGCTGATACACACCCTTCAGGGTACAACATCCCCTTTCACACCGTATAGTTCTAGGAACTCAGTTATAGGAACTAGCCACAAGGGTGGTTCCCTGAGAACTAATTTTCCCCCCGGGCCATTTTTCTGGTTGCATTCGCACCGGCTGCAGCGCTAACGTCATGTTTACTAACGTCAACAACTGGGGGATGGAAGACACTGCGATTGAAGCTGTGTTTGTTGTGTGTTTCGTGATAATGGAGATGGAATGTAGGGCTAAGAGATGAAATCTCCTACGGCAACTTGCATAGAAAAGAACACAAACCCACAGACAACAGGTAAATGCTGTTATCGCTGTTTTCCATGTTCGTGGAGTAAGTTAACACTGATTTTTAAAAATGCTGGGTGCTGGTATTTCATATGCATTTGGCCAATCAACGTACACTTACATCACTGGTAGTTCCTATTGTGCTGGGTTAGACCCTACTCTGAAGTAGGAGCTAATTTAGTCCCCCTAAAAGGAGTTCCTAGTTCCTGTGGTGCGAACGCGCCAAAAAACGGGTAGTTCTGCCAATAGTTTTAGAAACTATGAAAAAGTTCCTCTAATGCGAAAGCCCCTAATGTTTGAACCATTATCTGCACATGGTCCTCTAGTTCTGTAGTGCTTGGCCCATCAGGAGCCACAGTAGGGAATGCCATGATATTGCAGCCCAAACCATCACTGATCCACCCCGTGCTTCACTCTGGGCAGCAATAGTCTGAGAGTTCAGCTTCTTTGGGGTGTCTCCACACTTTGGGGTGTCTCCACAAAGACAGTGAAGGCGGACTCATCAGAGAACGATACATGTTTCACTTTGTCCACAGCCCAAGATTTGCACTATTGGCACCAATGAAACCAACATTTGGCATTGGCATTAGTGACAAAAGGTTTGGCTATAGCAGCCCGACCATGAATATTGACACTGTGGAGCTCCTGGCAAATAGTTTTGGTGGAAACAGGAGAGTCGAGGTGCAACTGGGTTGTATCGAGGATACAATCCAGGTTAGTAACTGAACATCCCTGTCAGACAGCTTCCTCTTTCGTCTACAGTTACTTCTGTTGGATGTGGTTCGTCTTTGTGGTGGTATGCTGACATTACCCTAGATACCATAGCACTCGATACACCACAAAGACTTGCTGTCTTGGTCACAGATGAGCTACTCTGATATGTCTCCCATTATGTTGTGTGGATTGCAATATTTTATGTACAGCTATGCTATTGCTCTGCTAATTCAACCTTCACACTCTGGTCTTACTGATGTATGTATAAATATTTATATTTTATACCAATTGTCTCATCCTATTCTTCTGTTTGTTTTCAATATTTATGTATCCTTCAGCTCAGAGTCCTGCATTGGATCCTCTCCAGCAGGCATATACAGGCATGCAACACTACACGGGTGAGGCTTCTCAACTCCTGAAACTCCATATGAAATTTGTCAGCAGTGAAGAATGTGAAATATAGTACTTCCTTTTTCAGAACCCCCCCCAGCTTAGACCAGTTAAAAATTCAAATTCAAAAGCAAGAAGTAAAATACAATCGAATGTAGTTATAATAAACAAACATTGTTTTCCAAATTTTTTCATGATTTCAATTAAATGAACACAAAGATTTTTTTATTCGTATGCATGTTTTTATTCAAATAATCTAATCATAATCTAATAATTGATTATAAACAGCAGTATTTACCTATAAACATTTTCACTAAAACATTTTAAACCATGTAAGCTGCTACAGGTGGACTTCCATGAAGGATAATGAAGTAAATGAATTGCTGAGTGAATTAATTCACTGATGTGGATAGTCAACATAGATAATTGAGATTTACAACACTCTCAGTGGTTATTTTTGCTACTGAGTGCTAATTTTTAACTGCTAATTTAAGGCTAGGCTATTTTTATAGCAAGCAGTTTGTCAAGGTCTTATCTGCTCAAAATAACAAATACAGACTGTGGAATGGCACTTCAAAAAAAGATGACTTTGCCCTGGTCTGATGTCTAACCTCATTACTCCACCCACAGCTACATATCCTGCTGCTTATGGATTGGTCGGTCAACCATTTCCACATCAGCCCACCTTGGTTGCTCAGCAACCCCAGCAGCCGCAGCAGCTGCAACAACGAGAAGGTAACAATGTCATTTCCTGTTTCACTGGCATACTATGACCACTGACATCCTGTTTTGATTATTCCCAAGTCTATTAATGAACATATTTCTTGATCATTGTTCTCCAGAAAAAGATTCAAAGCACCATGTTTCTTCCAGGAATCAACAACTTCCTTTTATGATAAAAAACGTGTAACAGTGTGGTCTCATGTAATGCATTTCCCTTCTCTGTTTGGGCTCATTCCTTCCCTTCTCTAACTCTCTCCAGGACCAGAAGGCTGCAATATCTTTATTTATCATCTGCCTCAGGAGTTCACCGACTCGGAGATGCTGCAGATGTTCCTGCCTTTCGGTAACGTCATCTCAGCCAAGGTGTTCGTTGACCGCGCCACCAATCAGAGCAAATGCTTTGGTGAGTGATTTCCAAAGAGCGATTTAGATGCTATATGTGGAGGGATTTAACAGACCAAATTATATAAATATTCAATTAAATGTGTCATTGAATGTTGCAATAAAATACATGCAATGAAATACATTAATTTTTTTCATGTAACATTAAAGGTGCAATAAGTGATTTCTGAAAAACGCTTTTGAAAGTGGGTCAGACTGAGCACCAATCAGCAGTAGGGGGCGTGTCCACTCATGATTGGGTGAGGAGAAAGAGTGAGCAACAGGGAGATTTGAAGAAAGACTGTAGAAAGAGAGACGGCTGAGAGACATTACAAAAGAGAAAAGATCTGAGGAATATCAATGGAAAAAGAAGGGTTATGATCAGGCGAGAGCTTTAGGACCTGCTTTAATGTTAGAAAAGCTTTCCAGCGCTGAAGAGACCTAAGCGGGAAGGCCTGAAAACAGACGGCGATGTTGCGTCGTTTCTGCTCCATACGTGAGTAACATTGGTTTTGAGTGTCAATGTTTGTCTGGAGCTGGTGCTGCTGGTAACTAACAACGAACACTTACTTATAGTATATACCTGTCTACTGTATGTTCATTTTTTTCATTCATCATCTTTTCTTTGAAGCTATATTTTGCTTCTGCTATGATAAAGGCCATTTCTCAATATACGTTCTTGTCTGTACTTGTGTTCTTGTGAAACGTCATCAGTTGCTGCTTAAAGGTGCCCTAGATTGTTTTTTTACAAGATGTAATATAAGTCTAAGGTGTCCCCTGAATGTGTCTGTGAAGTTTCAGCTCAAAATACCCCATAGATTTTTTTAAATTAATTTTTTTAACTGCCTATTTTGGGGCATCATTAACTATGCACTGATTTTTTCAGCACGGCCCCTTTAAGAGATGCGCTTCCTCTGCCCCACGAGCTCTCGACTATATATACATCGCATAAACAAAGATCACACAGCTAATATAACCCTCAAATGGATCTTTACAAGATGTTCGTCATGCATGCTGTATGCATGCTTCGAATTATGTGCGTAAAGTATTTATTTAGATGGTTACGTTTGATTCTGTGTGAGTTTGAGGCTATGCTCTGTGGCTAAAGCTAACATTACACACTGTTGGAGAGATTTATAAAGAATGAAGTTGTGTTTATGCATTTTACAGACTGCACGTGTTTAAAAATGAAAATTGCAACGACTCTCGTCTCCCTCCGTGAATACAGTAATAAACGATGGTAACTTTAACCACATTTAACAGTATATTAGCAACATGCTAATGAAACATTTAGAAAGACAATTTACAAATATCACTAAAAATATCATGATATCACGGATCATGTCAGTTATTATTGCTCCATCTGCCATTTTTCGCTGCTGTTCTTGCATGCTTACCTTGTCTGTGCACAGATCCAGCCGTTAATACTGCCTTTCCTTGTCTAATGCGTCGAATGGGCTGGCATTATGTAAATATTGGGGTCATACATATTAATGATCCCGACTGTTACGTAACAGTCAGTGTTATGTTGAGATCCGAGTGTTTTCCGTAAGTCTTTTAAACAAATGAGATTTATATAAGAAGGAGAAAACAATGGGGTTTGAAACTCAATGTATGTCTTTTACATGTACTGAACTCTTGTTATTCAACTATGCCGAGGTAAATTCAAATTCTGATTCTAGGGCACCTTTAAGTATTGTTCCAATTAAAAGTTCACATCTAGCAAATTAAAGTTCAAATCCCCGGCTGTGTTTTTGATCCCGCCCCTTTTATCGAGGATGCATCGAGAGGTGACTTGTGCGGACTTGAGACAGCCAGGTATCCCAGAATGCATCTCGTACCAACCAGCAAGTGTCAATACAGAAGGATACCTATGTAATTAAAAAATAATAATACTGTTATGGTGTCATGAAATGTAATTTTAAGAGTAGAGGCTCAAATGTATTTGTTTAAAGCTCAAATCTGTGGTTTATTTATAAAGATAGCATCTATTTGAAAATTTGATCTGAATTTGATCTGGAGCTGTGAGATCGAGGTGATCACCGGGTGTTTAGCGCTCATTAACCCCGCCTGGAACAGCCATACCTCGGCTAGTCCTTCTGACGTGTGCTGCTGGCTCTGATGTCTCTGTAGTGGTTAAACATGTGATATAATTTGTCTTGTGTAGATCTAACGGGCGATCTTTGATCTTATGAATCTCTCATTTGTTTCTTGACAAATCATTTTGTTTGAGGGCAAACTGAAGTTTCATAACTTTGAATATTTAGGCTATTTAACATTGTAGCCTACTAGAGCACTGACTTTATACGTTTGCCTGAATTGCTTGCTTGTCTTTCTTATTGTATAGCTTCTTATACCTTTTACAATGGCTAATATTGATCATTAAGACTGACATTTAACAAAAAGAGACAGGGTTGTGTTTATGTCATATTTCATTTTATTACAGTGAAGATAATCAGAGTACATATGCACATATTGCCAAAACCACATATTAATGTGTTTTATATATTTTAAAATGTAAATGTAAATAGGCAGGGTTGTGTTTTATGTATGCGTTGCCTGAACCACATTTGTGTGGCTATTAACGAAAAGAGGCAGAGTGGTGTTTTATAACATATTTTGTTTTATTGTTGCCTAAAATATACATACAGAGATAACCGGAGTAGCCAGAGCGAGCTGAGTGACGTTATCAAGAACGCTGCTGTACCATTTGCAGAATCACCGGACTTGTGTCCTCCCGTCCTCGGGAGTTCGTTGTCCTGACTTGGCAAGTTTGACCAACCAAGGACGCAAGTTTGAACTTTGTGTACTTGGTATTGAGAAACGCCCAAAGAGACACCCACTCCACACAAACACGTGTTCGTGCATTTTGGGGAGGGGTGTGTTTGTTTGGGCTGATTTCAGATATCAACAGTGTTCAACAACGATTCTCAGAAATCACTTCCTGCACCTTTAAAAAGGACATTAAATGCCACCTGAAATGCACCTTAAAATGAAAACCTCATGAAATAAAGCAGACAATATAATACATCACAAAATAATTTAATACATAATGAAATGTTTCTGTCAATAAGCATGATTAAAGGTGAGTACAAATAAATAAATTGGGTGTGAAATATGTCTGAAATACGACATGATATAAGCCTTGAAATGAAAAAAGACTGTGAACAATTGTCAAAGTTTTGCGGGTGGGGATCAAGTTAAATATGTATTTCACGCCTTATTTATGCTTACATTTAATTGTACTTTACTTTTATAATTTTCATGATCTGTTTATTTCATTTAGTCTGTTAAATCTCTCCGCAGCTATAAGCAGAAGTTGCCGTTTAAAACGGTGTTGAAATCACAAGCAGATCATCAGTGACTCATTGACCGACACACTTCCTCCACAGCGTTTTCATCTTCTGTTTCTTTCTTGTTGCTGGTCACAGGTTTCGTAAGCTTCGACAACCCGGCGAGCGCTCAGGCTGCCATCCAGTCCATGAACGGCTTTCAGATCGGCATGAAGAGGCTTAAAGTTCAGCTCAAGAGGCCTAAAGACGCCAACCGCCCATACTGAGACGAACAGGTGAGCAAAACCAGAAAAGATAACAAGTGCCTCTTCACTAAATCTCTCAGTATTATGCTTTATAATATGTGAGCAGTTCTAAACTAACCAGTCTAGCCAGAATATCCTGTTTTGATTGATTGATTGATTGATTACCTAAATAAAAGCGTAACTCATCAGCATTAGATCTTAAAAACGTAGTCGAAAAGGACAAAAAAAAAAAAACACTCATTAATTTTAACTTTCATTTATTGTTTTTGTGCTGTGTCATTGTTCACTCTCCTGCAAAAAAACAATCAAACAAACAAACAAAACCTCATCCACACCAAGGCTGCCCCGTCCAATCATAACTCGTGCGGAGACCACGTCGCTATGGCTACGGTGGCCTAGCAACCAATAAAGCTCCCCCTTCCTCCCACAGCGTTGGTTTGTAAGTTGATTGGCCTGTGTTGGTTGCTGTGGCGATATTCCTGCCTGTGATGGTTGCCATTAGCAGTTTTGTTTTTTGGCCCTTTGTCATGTATCCTCCATGCTGAGAGTGCATGGCGGGTTACCGTGGTGACTATGGACTGTGTTTGGTGCGTTGTGACTCTCTCTTTTTGTTTTATAAATACTGATCAATAACTGACACTACATCTGTGATTTACTCTTAACGTAACTCGTAGCTAACGGAGTTACTCAAACTAAATTGATCCTATTGAACTCTAATCAACCAGCTTTAATGTGCTACTTTTGGGTGGATTTTGTTTTTGATCAGTCTCCTCTGTGTTTTGTTTGGTCATGACTCTATTTCTTCTACAAAATACTCCCATATGTAGTCTGGTGGTGTTATAGTTACTGTGAATGTGGGGTGGGGGGGGTCTCAGTGTGGTTGTATTTGATTCCAAGAGAGTTTGTGCTAGTGGGTATGCTGTTTCGTGCCAACGAGTGAGCTTGTGTACGTGCTTGCGTGAATGATGCGAACGACTCGTGCGTTTGAGTGTGAGAGAGAGCGAGCGAGAGAGAGAGAGAGAGAGAGAGAGGTAGGGAACTTCATTCATTATACCTCTCAAACCTCTCACGCTGAGGTTTGAGGTGACACTTTGTGGTTGTTATGGTGAAATAAGTGACGCATTGTGCCGACCAAAGAACAGCATTCCTCTGTAGGAATTCTGGGTTATTTTACAGTCAAACTCTTTTCTAACTCATTTACATTCAATCATTTGTTTGAGCACCCAAAAAAGGACGCAGTTAAGTCACCATCTGAACATGATACAGCCCAGAATTCCTATGGTGCATGTTGGAAATTTGTTTGCCTGCCAGAAATGTTTCCCCACTTTAAACGATCACTAACATAGAAAAACACACACTTGCATAAAAACCCCATTCACTGACTCACAACATAGGTTGCATGGAAGTATAGAATGGTAAGCATTAGATAACCTTCCCAAAAGGGTTAGTTCACCCAAAAATGAAGTTTTTGTCATTAATTACTCACCCTCGTGTTGCTCCAAACCCGTAAGACCTTCGTTCATCTTCGGAAGACAAATTAAGATATTTTAGCTATTTAATTACCACTTTCAAGGCCCAGAAAGGTAGTAAAGACATCGTTAAAATAGTTGATGTGACTACAGTGGTTCAACCTTAATGTTATGAAGCGACGAGAATACTTTTTGTGCGCAAAAACAAAACAAAAATAACGACTTTATTCAACAATTTCTTCTCTTCCCTGTCAGTTTCCTGTGCTGTTGACGTAGTAAACACAGTGCAGCGCTTCCGTGTTTTCATCCGAACGCCGGCTCGGTATTGGCCGACGCTGTTCGCGTGAACATCACACGCATCGGTTGAAGAAAATATTGAATAAAGTCTTTTTGTTTTTGCGCACAAAAAGTATAAGGTTGAACCACTGTAGTCACATGGACTATTTTAACGATGTCTTTAGTAGCTTTCTGGGCATTGAAATCGGTAATTAAATTGCTGTCTATGGAGGAGTCATATTGCTCTCGGATTTCGTCAAAAGTATCTTAATTTGTGTTCCGAAGAATAAAGAAGGTCTTACGGGTTGGAAAGACATGAGGGTGAGTAATTAATGACAGAATTTTTATTTTTCGGTAAACTAACCCTTTAACTGTGTGAACCAAGTAGGAGTGTGTTTTTTTTTGTTTTGTTTTTTTGCGGATCGATGTGACTTGTTCTTAACTGCTGTTTTCATTTTCTTTCTCTTTCACAGGGAAGAAAGGAGAGTACAAATGGAGTCACTTTTCCTCTGCTGCAAATTACGGGACCAACAACTTTCGCAAAACTACAGTATAAGACCTACCGAGATTATTTAAACAAAAAAATATACATTTAATAGTAATAAAGACAGACTTATCGCAGGAGAGGAGCAGGTTAAATAGAATGATTTACTACCTTAACAGTATACGATATAGGACCAATCAGCAACGTAACGCCACTCGCTCTTCTGCTTCACAAGCTGTTGTGCCGTGTGCTTGTGGGTCGTGACTTTTCTGCCCTCGACCCACACATCTACGCAACACACACACACACACACACACACAAATGGGACCAACGCAAATATGTCAGTACTACACAAGTTTCACTTCTGGGTTCAAATGAACTACAGACTATTAAAGTCTTTGTGCAGCAATCTAAAATATGTATATAGAAATTCCAGGGGACCATGTGTAGACATATCGAAACAGTTGGGAGGGTGGGACTGGGTCAATGCGATCAGAGCAAAGAATCATTGGAGGTACGGTAGCTAGAGAAGTTTTGGGAGTTTTGAAGGATTTGCTCTTGGTCTCTAATCTGAGTCCAGTTATACATAGTTCTTCATCTTTAATACTTACAGAAACAAATTACCTGTGGTATAGGATGCTGGTCCTATATTGCAATCCTCCCTAAAAGTACTGAATATAGTTTATCACAGAGAGGCTGTAGTTAGAGTTTTTTTTTATTTTTAGTTTTGTTAGTTTTTCTTTCTTTTTAAGAAAAAAAATTGTGGATGATTCGAGAAGATTCATGAACGTTAAAACATTTAAAAATGTATTTCATTGTATATATCATGCTTTTAAAATGAAGGTCAAGATTTAAACATTTGGGATATTATTATTATTATTATTATTATTTAGGGAAAGTGATTTCTATCTTTTTTTGCAATTAATTTATCAATTTCCTGGAGGGCATTTTTTAAATTATTTATGAAGATAGAGGATCATTGGCACATGTCCCGATGAATCCATGTATTTTTAGACATTTTATTTACAGATTTACCATTAATGAACAATCATTATTATTATTATTATTATTATTATTATTATTCTATTTATTTTCTTCAACTGTTGTTTCACAACCTGTCGATTACAAAAAAAAAATTTGAATAAAATTTTAAACAATATTTTTTTTGTGCGTGTCTGTGTGTGATTACTGGAATAAATGTATGTGTATTTGTTATATTTTTAGATGCATGAAAATTCAGATTAAAATTCTAATATTAAAGCAGAACTAAGTAACTTTTTTTACCTTCATAAATAGTTTTCTAAGTCCTTACGATGGTTAATTGACTTGTAGTGGTGTGTTTGAGGCGTGCACAAACCCCCTCTGGCACGTCTACGCCAGAATACAGCACTTGCAAGTTGAGCTGCACCGACCCGATACAATCTAGCCTCATGTTCACGTTCACGCGAGAGTGACAAAATGCTTTACGGTATTTCAATATACACATAGTGACCTCACTTTATAAGACAACTTCGAAAATGACCCACCTCCGTCGAGATTTCTTGTACTGTATTTGCAAAACTACTGCACTGGTGCGCGTTGTAGTCATTGTAGTCCAGAGCTGCGTTTGGAGTATTTACGACAGTGTGATTCACTGAAGGAACCTGTAGAGGGAGCTTCACAAATCTTACTAAATAAGAGTTCTGCTTTAAATTCATTAGAAGGATCTTAAAATATATGTTGTTACCAACTTGAAGCAGAAAATATATTTTTACTCATTACTTATGTATGCTAAAGTCTTAAAGGGTTAGTTCACCCAAAAATGAAAATTCTGTCATTAATTACTCACCCTCATGTCATTCTACACCGCAAGACTTTCGTTCATCTTCGGAACACAAATTAAGATATTTTTGATCAAATTGATGGCTCAGTGAGGCTCTATTGAGAGCAAAGCCACCAAACCTCTCAAGATCCATAAAGGTAACGTACTATCAAATGGCTAAACTGCTGAAATCACGTGACTTTGGCGCTCCAAACCACTGATTCGATTTGTAAAGCTCCGAAGCTTAATGAAGCAGTGTTTTGAAATTGGCCAAAAAGTCATTATTTAGTTTTTTTTGGTGCACAAAAAGTATTCTCGTCGCTTTATAATATTAAGGTAGAACCACTGTAGTCACATGAACTGTTTTAAATATGTTTTGAGTACCTTTATGGATCTTGAGAGGTTCAATAGAGGCCTCACTGAGCCAACGGATTTCATCAAAAATATCTTAATTTGTGTTCGGAAGATGAACGAAGGTCTTAGTTGAGTAGAATGACATGAGGGTGAGTAATAAATGACAGAATTTTCATTTTTGGGTGAACTAACCCTTTAATAGGATTGGTTTTAGAAAAAGCTGCATACTAACAGTGCTGCATATTTATAGTGGCTGTATGAACTTTAATTACTCACAAATGATTTGAATAGACTCTTCTTTAATGTCTTTAGTGTTTATCCTGCTAATTTCAAGATGTACTAAAGTACATTTTCTGTTTAATTAATCAGAGACATGCACATTGAAAACAATGATTATAAATGTGAAGTGCTTACCTCATTGCACTTCTGGATTTAAAAAAATTTCTTTTCATTTAAAAAAAAAAAAAGCATAAATGTACTATTAATAGCAAACAGTTTATTAGTGGTTTTGAATGGCGCCTATAACAAATGCATCATGGATTTAAATAACCCATATAGATACAAATCTGACTCAATTTTTTGTTATTGTCATGAAATGCCTTGTTGTGATGCAATTATGGTTCTTCAGGTATTATGTACTTACAATTCAACGATTATTGAACCACCCCTAGCTGTCATTTACAGTCTGTAACAGAGCCTTCTCAAAGGTTTCGTCATCCTTAAAACGTCATAACTCGCATGCAGTAAACGTCACCTTAAATAGCTTCAGCCCCGCCCTTCAGATTTAATGTAGCACTCCTCTTTTTGGCCCTCCTCTTCTGTCTTTCATTCGCCTGCCTCGATTCAGCTCTCAACAACACCCGGCAAAAGTACGTCTACACAATTTCAACCCGGACATGTGAAGAGAAAAGTTTATAATTCGAGCTACCAACACTGAACGAGGCGGGGAAATCACCAAAAAGTAGAAGAATTTGAACGTCAGCTTAAACGCCAGACTTCCCTTGGCGTTTTTTTCTTATTATTACGGGATTTAAGAAAACTATGCTGACAGACTGGATTATGGATTATGAAGAACGATCAAAATTGTACAGCTTGCCTTGAATAACTAAGAGATTACACCCCTTTTCATGCACCTTCGCTAAATCCATCTCATCTCATCTACTCACGCGCTCACATCCTTGTTTCGCACTACTGCTGAAAGTAAGTACCGTAATACGCAGCTGTGCTCATTCCTGCATCACTCTTTGTAGTTGAACTGTCACTTTCTTAAATTTATTTTCATACATTCATATTTATTGGATTTTAAACCTAATGTTTTGTTCGGGCATTATCGCCTTTTGAAGATAGTTGTTTGATGTATAAGGCCTACGCTGGGAACGGCGCAATGGAAGTACACACTAAAATTGTGTGGCGCGTGATGTTAAGTACGCGCTGTTGTGATTACTACAAGACCACGAACAAATATCCGCCGTTAACTTATAACCGATGCTTTTTTATGTAGTAATACGTCAAAATGTATTAATAATTTGGAAAACCTACAATGTTTTCTCTTTCGTGGTTTTAAGTAGCGGTTTCCATGTTTGAAAGCTGCTCGGATAATGCGTTGTGCAAAATTGAGGATTAGTTATTACGTAGATAGTCTTTTGCAGACTATCTGGAGCGAGTTTTCACACTAAAATCGGCTGTTCACGAACAGGTTTTAATGTAAACCGTTATGAAAGGCTAACTGAACACTCCTATACAATAAACACAACATATCAACTAGTGATAGTCGTCTCGTGTTGCGCTCGAGGGAGTGGAGTCTCGTGTGTGACGTCATGACGTACGTGGATGGTGCGATCAAGTCATGTCGGACAGATCGTATTTCCGAGTTGAACGCCACCGTAATGTCGTTAATACAAGTGGGAAGCTCGGGATTTTTTTTTTAAGTTGGGGGCGTGTCAGTGAGAAACATGGCGGAATAACACAAAACTTAAAGGTATTTAGCAGTGATATTGTCAGGCTGTTATATTTACAACGAAGTAAGCTAATTGCCCACATAAAATATGGCAGTAAAATAATATAATATAATTATATAATATGTAACCATAAAGTTTACAGCGGCTTCATAAATTAATTAAAAACATAAAAAAGCAAAACACCTGGCTGATGCACATTCTTTGTTGTTCATTTTCTAGAAGTATAGAGTTAAAATCTTGCTGTTGTTTTGTGTAGTTGAATAGAATTTTTTATAAACACTTTTTGTTATACTGGATGAATCTTTCTTAGCAATGAATGATAGAAGTGCTCTAAATATTAGGCCTAAACATGTACATATATCTTCTGCAGAAGTCTCAGGACCAAACATTATGCCTTATACTATATGTATTTCCATACCTCCGCACAGACATCACACATCATCACACCATGAGGCTATGCAAAGCTGTAGACAGACAGTCACAGAGCACCACAAACAAACAGCAGCCGCCTTTTAAAGTTCCTCTTGAACCAAAACAACAAGCTTATGCTGCTATTCACGCCATGTCGTAAACATAATTACGAGATGGCAACCCTTGACGTTCTACCCGGAGATGTTCACGTCCTCAAACTTGGATTTAGGCTTTTTTTTATGTCAACTCTATCGACGCTGAAATGAATCTGCAGCAGTCAGGTTGTACAAGAACTTTGTAAGTTTATTATGTTCATTATTATTATAATGTTATTTGCTTTGAGACATGAGGTCATTTAAGGCTGTCTCTCATCTTGTGACGCTTTGCAGACTCTGCTGTGTGTGTTCATGTGTTTTGAAGGAGGTGCTTTTAAAACTAACAGAAAATGTTCTAATATTTTTGTAGTTTTACCGTAAATAATATATATATATTTTTTTTAAATTAGCAAAAGAACAAACTATGTCCTTTGTTTTTATTTAAAGTGTTAGTTCACCCAAAAATGAAAATTCTGTCATTTATTACTCACCCTCATGTTGTTTCACACCCGTAAGACCTTCGTTCATCTTCAGAACACAAATGGAGATATTTTTCATAAAATCCGATGGCTCAGTGAGGCCTGCATTGCCAGTTAACACTTTCAATGTCCAGAAAGCTACTAAAGACGTATTTAAAACAGGTCATGTGACTACAGTGGTTCAACCTTAATGTTATGAAGCGACGAGAATACTTTTTGTGCGCCAAAAACAACAACAAAATAACTGCTTTATTCAACAGTATCTAGTGATGGGTGATTTCAAAACACTGCTTCATGAAGCTTTGAAGCTTTACAAATCTTTTGTTTCGAATCAGTGGTTCAGAGCGTGTATCAAACTGCCAAAGTCACGTGATTTCAGTAAACGAGGCTTCGTTACGTCATAAGTGTTTCTAAATTTCAATGGTTCACCACTGGGGGGCGTGACTTTGGCAGTTTGATACACACTCTGAGTCTGAACCACTGATTCGAAACAACAAATTTGTAAAGCTTCAAAGCTTCATGAAGCAGTGTTTTGAAGCCGCCCATCACTAGATATTGTTGAATTAAAGTCGTTATTTAGTTTTTTTGGCGCACAAAAAGTATTCTTGTCGCTTCATAACATTAAGGTTGAACCACTGTAGTCACATGAACTGTTTTAAATATGTCTTTAGTAGCTTTCTGGGCATCTGAAAGTGTTAATTGTCTTGCTGTCAATGGAGGCTTCACTGAGCCATCAGATTTTATGAAAAATATCTTAATTTGTGTTCTGAAGATGAAGGAAGGTCTTACTGGTGTGAAACGACATAAGGGTGAGTAATTAATGACAGAATTTTCATTTTTGGATTAACTAACCCTCCAAATCTTTCATTTAATAAATCTTTTACTTAATGAAATGTTCACTAAAAGATTCATTCATGAATTTGTTCAGGTCATCTGGTTGGTTTGTGCCTACTATTTTATGAATATTGCACATAATACTCATTTGACCTACTACTTTTTTAAATGAAAATTCTAAATGAATATTGTAAATCTTATTGTGAACAATTCATCCATGCATGTTTAATTTTTCTCCAGTCATTTAGTCTAGGGCTGCAACGATTAATCGTGATTAATCCTTTGCAAAATAAAAGTCTGTGTTTACGTAATATATATGTGTGTGTTCTGTGTATAATAATTATGTGTATATATAAATACACACACATTCATGTATATATTTAAGAAAAATTTTATATTTATATATAAAATATTTGTTTATATGTAATATAAAATATATAAATATATGTATTTATAATACATGCATATATTTTAAACTTTATACCTGTATGTGTGTGTATTTATATATACATAATTATTATACACAGAACACACACATATATATTACGTAAACACAGACTTTTATTTTGCAAACGATTAATCGCGATTAATCAATGCAGCCCTAATTTAGTCCTTTTAAACCCCGTCCCTGTAAGCTCACGCCGACATCTCAAAATCCAGTCAACAACTGATGCATAGAACAAAGTCTCCACCCTGCGTTTTTTCTTTTTAAGATAATTCGCTACACTCGGATGTACGTCACAATACGGAATACAAAATATGTTGCTACTTCCCCTACGTCGCAATTTTAAGCATCAAATGCGTTTTTTCACAGGTTTTCACTGATTCATTGTCGAACAAAAACATGACTAGAGCTCTCCAGCTGCTTTTTATAGTTTGGTTATTTGCTAACCAAACAATTCTTCAAAGCTCAGTGTGAATGTAAACAAAAGCCGACTTTACCAGACAGTCTTTAGACTTCATGTTCAAAGTCCAATTGTCTTATTTCAGGTCGGCAATTAATTAAGTCCTTTGAGAGACATTTTGCTATTTCAGACTCCCCAAAGTTTGTGAAAATGTCCGTTAGTTGCTCTAATAAACAATGTTTTAGATTGCCGCTCAACAAAAAAAAGGATATTATTAATAGGAAAGCTTCTGAAATTTGAAGTTAAAGACATACCTTTATTTAGTCATCTCTCATTCAATATTTAGTCATAACTTACTAACATACATTACAGGTCTTCTATCAAAGTTTTTTCATTCTTTGACATTGCTCAGATAACATTCTGACAGTCTGCATTATCACTGTGCTTTTAGCTCCCCATTCACACAGAATGGCGGAGCAAGGAAGAGAATCTGTCTCATTCTCAAGCCTGGCCGGCTCCAAGCAGTACTCATTACCACAGGTGACAGTGCAGCTTTTCAGCCACTGCCAGCCAATGACAGCGGCCATGATGTCATGCTGACCTCTCAGAATGACTCCATTGAAACAGAGCAGGCTTTAGTACAGCTGGCGGCCCATCCGCTCAAACCGTGTCACTGACAGCACGAAGATAAGGAGGGGCTTTCATTGAAAAGTCCTCCGCATGTTTTCTTGGGCCCGTGTGAATGGTTCACCAATCTGTACCAGGGATGCGTTTATGTCCCTCTCAGGAGAGCTCATCTTTTAAAGGAGACCTATAATGCCCCTTTTACAAGATGTAATATAAGTCTCTGGTGTCCCCAGAATGTGTCTGTGAAGTTTCAGCTCAAAATACCCCACAGATCATTTATTAAAGTTTGCCCTTATTGGGTGTGAGCAAAAACACGCCATTTTTGTGTGTGTGTCCCCTTAAATGCAAATGAGCTGCTGCTCCCGGACCGTTTCCAAAAGAAGGCGGAGCTTTAACAGCTCGCGCTTCTGTTGCTCAACAACAACAAAGCTGGAGAATCTCACGCAGTTAAAATGAGGATTGTTCAGCCTTACATTGTTCAAACTGGAGTCGGACACTGATGGAGAGACTCAGGAAGAAGTTACAACTTTTAGAATGCAGCTAGACATTTCTGAATGGTTGGTGGGTAAATTTAGTTGCTGTGGAGTTGATTCAACTCATCAACTAGCATGTGCCGTCATGTTAATCTTTTGTGCAAATCCAGCGTTGAATTGACCCTTGTTTGTGAAGCATGTCCGACGTAAAATGACGGCATGGCAGCAACACTCGACTACATCTAGAATCACATACGCAATTCGAAAGCTGTGCTTGAAGTCGAACACACGTATTGACAAGGTGTGGGTTTTAATTGAACCAATAAAGACCGGCAACATCTTGATTGGACCAGTCTGTACCAATAACATTTTTACATTTTCCCCATACCATGCAAACTAGTAACCGTTATAAGGCTGCTGACTCCCATCCGCACAATGATCCCCAAAGATGTTAGGCGGCATTGTAAAAAGTAGTGTTTTTGCACACAGATTTACACATCTAAGAGAACTAATATTAATTTCAGTTGTTAATTTTAACCTTTAATAATAATACCAGCTGACAACGGTCCCTGGATGTTTACAGCATTAGTTGAAAGACTTTTTCCTTGAGAGAAATTAACATATAGCTACTGTACCTGATATTTATCCAAATTAATCGATATTGAATCAATATCGGAATATCGGTATCGCAAGCTTATGAATTGAAATTTAACCACTAATCCCCCCCTCCATAATTCTCACTCCAAGCTAAACTCAAAAGTTGCCAACACTGTCAGTATTGAGGGTGGCTCGAATGGATGTTTACTAAAGGAATGTCAGCTTTGAATCTGTATCGAGTCCTCTGAATAGTGTTCTGTGAAGGGTTACTGACAGAGCATCCGTTTAAAATACAATATTTACAATACACTGTTCAAACACTAGTGAGCTGCCAGCATAGATTTTAAGGCATTATTAGGTGTGCTCCAGATTCTAAAGGCTGTTTCAAGCAAGCAACGTAAGCCAGGTTCACACTATGATTTTGGCCACGATTTGACAGTCTGAGACACATTTTGTGAATCATAAAGATTCCTCTGGAGGAACCTTTATGGCTCGTTTCCACTGAGCAGTACAGTTCAGTTGAGTATGGTACAGTACAATTCGGGACGGTAAACCCTGACCCGGCTTACGTTTCCACCGCCAACAGTACCACTTGAAAGGTGTGGTGTATGCCGGAAAGTAGCCATTAACGTCATTCTCACATGAAGAAAAAACTAACAGTAAACAACAATGGAGGACATACAGCAGCTTTGTTAGAGGAAAGGCTGAAGGCAAGGAAAAACAGCCGAAAAATACACATTGTGTTGCAACAGTATTGTTGTCATTCCTCTTGAGGTACGTGCAAATGACGATTCTCTGTCAACCAATCAACGTTCTGCATATACACACTTTCATGCACTTGGAAAAAACTAGTAATATAATACATAAGCAAAATGAATAATCAACCATTTATATACAATAGGCAATAAAAGATAAGACATCTCAACAATGCATGTAAACACAAATATGTTCCATGTAATAAATCAATGTAAAAAAAAAAAATTGCCATTAACATCTTGACTACTATACTAATTAAAAGCTCATCAAATGTTTTTTGTATACTCCACTTTAAAACACGTGTCTCTCAATCCTCTTTTGTTAAGTCTGACGTAATTGTTTCCGGGTCCAAAAGCTCTATCAGCTGCCAAAAGCAAACAACAAACACTGCTACTGTAATACTACTGGAAAATCATGATCCTAACCTTTATTTCTATACTAAAATCTCAGATGGTCAGTTATTCAGCTTTTATCAATCAAGTCTGGGATGCCGTGAGACTGGAGACTGTAAGTGTACACTATGACTTTTGAAAAGCTTATCTTAAATGTGTGATATGAATCAACAGTGCTCATAAAGTAAAAAAAAACATAGCTCAAAAAATGTTGAGTATTCTCACCAGAAACTAGTAGAGGCTTGGACCGGGAAACAGTATTCCTTACATCACAACTTTAGCTGATAACATTTTTGCTTTTGTATATATATATATTTGATGAGTTGAGGTGCAGTCACATTTACTCTTGTTTAGCAAATTTCGATAGGAATCCACAAAATCAGGAATTTCATGTGAAGTCAAAAAATGAGTATGGGTCCAAGTTGGTCACTCGAATTTAGTGCATTGACCAACAGAAAGCTGCTTGAAAGTGACTTCTGTGCTTCACACATTACTTCGTTACACTGTTGACATTAAACAATCCTTTTGCCCAGAAAATTTCACTGAAATTTCACAAATGTGACCATGCAACCTAAAATGCACTCAATATAAATAAAATATTCACAAGGGACATTTGACGTGACGTGAAGGCCAAGTATGGTAACCCATACTCTGAATTTCTCCTCTGCATTTAACCCATCCAAGTTGGTGCACACACATTAGGTGTGAGTAACGAACAAATACACACATCTGGAGCAGCATTAATATTTACCTTACCAAAATCTGAGGTAATTAATGAGCCAGAAAAGTGAAAGGGTGCAGCAACTTCACTTTCTGCCAGTTTTTTTTTTTTTTTTCCTCTTCTGGTAGATGATCCTGGCACTCTACAAGAGGTATTCATTCCTGTTCAAACTTGTATTTCAGCATACTATGTCAAGATCCCTGCAAAGTTTTCTGTTAGCAATGTAATTAACGTCATAGTTGTGGAAATAAAAATCATTTCCTCATCTTTGTGACATTTCAAACCTGTTTGATTTTTCTGTCCGTGGAACCCAAAAGCAGATCTCACGATGCAATCCCAGTCACGGTTCACTTTCACTGCATGAACCACAAGCAGATTATTTTTTTTAAATCATCCTTGAATCCATTTATAACTTATCTCGTTCAATTCAATACATTAATTTATGTAAAAATGGATGTTTTCTGTTGAGCTCCAAAAATGTCCAAAAAGATAATGTATCATATGAGTCTTCTGAAGCCATATAATAGCTTTTTTTTTTTTTTTAAATAAAGGTTTTAAGTTTTAGGTTTTTAAGACTAAAATTTGACTTAAGTCATCAATAATCTCAACCTCGGACAGAGATGTCTTCTATTTAAATTAGTCACAATGCAAATGAGTAAAAATGAGTCATATTATTTATGTGAGTAACGTGAATGAGATTTGAGAGCTGCAGCATGGGGGAATATTTTCAGAGAGCTATTTTAAAAACTAGGAATATAGTGTATGGATGGTTTTCAGTGAATTTTGATGTTTAATAGCTTCTATTCCCATTTACTTTTTATTAATGGACCTCCTTAACCCTTACTTCTGAGACTCACCACATTACAGTAATAACTTTTGTAGCTTTAATAAGGAATAATCTATAATAAGGAATAACTATATTACAGTTAAGACTATGCAGAGTAATTTTATATTTGATTGTTCAATTTCTGTGCTATTTCTTACCCGAATACTGCTGTTAGACCAGACACTGATATAAAGTAGTGCTATAAGATTACATGTATTTGAATAAATTACAGCATTTATTTGAATTATTGAGAGGGAGATGAGAGATGCGTGTGTGAATTACCTGCTGTCTGAGCAGCATCTTTGTACTAATAGTGAAGCTGCAGAAACCTCAAAATCCACCTTGTTGTTGAGAATTATAATGTAGTGATTCAATAGCGAAGCTATTTTATTAATGAAAGCCGTGGGGCAGCGTTGTTATCAAGTTTCTGTGCTGCTGAATGTCTCTGTGTGCGTCTCCCAGAAGCCCCACAAAATCACCTTTAATATAGTCTTTCAAAATGTCAGAATATATCATAATTGTGTCTTCTTCTGCATCTAGATGTTGTCCAGGCTGAGCGAGTGGTTCTGGAACGAAAGGCTGTGGTTTCCAGAAGGCCATGGCTGGGCCAACCTGGAGGATCGTGATGGTGTCATCTACTCCAAAACATCTGACCTCTGGGTGACACTGCCCATCGCCCTCATCTTCCTTATCATCCGACAGGTCTTTGAAAGGTCAGCATGAAACTTACTGTACATAATAGCTTATTAGTGTTTTTATGTGGTAAACACCAATGTCAATATTGTATTTGCAACATATTGTTTATGCAGTGGGCTTTTTTTTTATCAGAAGTGCATATATAGACACCTGCTGTTTGTCATAAAAGAATCCTGAAATAAACTTATCTCTGATTCCACAAACATATTAAGCAGCACAGCCGTTTTTAACATTGATAATCATAAGAAAAGTTTCTTGAGCAGCAAATCAGCATATTAGAATGATTTCTGAAGGATCATGTGACACTGAAGTAATGGCTGCTAAAAAGTAGCTTTGCATTACGGAAGTAAATGACATTTTAAAATTTATTAAAATAGAAAATAATGTTCAAATAAATGCACCTTGGTGAGCACATGAGACTTATTTCAAAAATATTTGTTTTTAAATCTTAGCAACCTCCAAATCTTTGAACGGTAGCGTAATATGGAGTGAGTTAAACCAAAGTCCCTTTAAGACAAGTAATTTCACTCGGCGGCCATCTTTGAAACGCCTCTCGGGCATCCTGGGCATCATGCCTATCTCTTTGAATGGGGAAACATCAAATTCTCCAAAACTGTTCGCCAACCTTACGATTACATTTCATATTTGAAATCACCAATGAAATCTGACAACAGCTGTCTTATAAATGTTTTATCCAAACGCTCGAATCATGACAAAAAAATGTATTTTTTAGGCTGGATTAAGCTAATGCGCATGCGCAGACCTAAACGCGCATCTTTTCTGCCATGTTTCAGAGGCGCGCGTCTGACTGTTTCTATAGAAACCGGTGCTTCTAACGGCTGCTGCAGTGACGCGATGACTTTACCAGTCGCCGATTGGCTCTTATTTAGAAGGCGGGACTTATTCCGCCATATTGCGCGTTACACTTTCTCCCATTCAAAACAATACGAGTGACACGTCTTGTATTATTCTAGAGTCTTTGGTTAAACTTACTGTGTACTCCAGCTCAGAAGTAGGATATTTGATATTTCATCATTTGTCTTGTAGATGGAACCATTTAGTAATCAATCTGAATTATGTTTGACATGAAATTTCAAAAAATTAACAACCTTTGAATGATCAATGTTTTAAATATGGTTAACATTGATGCAGTGTTTTCAGTTTTTCCAACTCAAGTGTTGAGAGATTAATACTGTTTATTAACTTTAGGACTGTGGCCGTTCGTCTGGCTGCAGCTTTGGGCGTAAAGGAGAAAGTCAGAGTGACAGTGGCGCACAACTCTGTGCTGGAATCGTACTTCAGAACCACAAGTAAAAATCCCAAACAGGTACAATTCAGCATATTTTACACTGCCCTAACAAAGTAATTTTTTCTTTTGAATGTTTCCTCATTTGCATTGCAAGTTGCTTTGGATTAATGCATCTGTTAAATGAATAAATGCATGCAGCATTTCAGTTTTCGCTAAGTCTTGTATGTGTACACACATTTTCTGCACTGAATTTTTTCAGTCCACTCGTGATCAACAAATCTATCACAACTCGTATTTCACCATTAACTGACCCTTCATGTTCTCTGTTACTCTACAGGGCGAAGTCGAGAGTTTAGGTAAAAAAACTGGGTTCTCAGAGAGACAGATCCACAGATGGTTCCGGCGACGAAGGAATCAAGAGAGACCCAACCAGATGAAGAAGTTTAAAGAAGCCAGGTACAGAGCGATACGCACAGGATGATCCCATACTTTCATAAATGGTCATAAATTACATCATGCTGCATATTTTATAAGCTTTACAAAAAGCAATTGACTGCTTAGTGTCATAAACATCATAAAATGAATGAGGAACACATGACTGAGCAATGAATGGTACGATGTGCAGTTATTCTACAGAATACGCAATTTTCACTGTACAGCAGAGAACAAAAACATACATTTTCCATTAGGTGGTAGGAAGTCTATTGCACACAGGAGAAACGGTATGTGGTATCAATAAACAGAATCAAATTTGGCTAATGTACCCATGTATAAAATAAATTCACTGTGTTTTACTAACTGTGGGTTGGTCCTTTAATATCTCGCCCTTGACATTTTCAACATCTATTTGTCTTGTGCTTCAGGAACACATCCAAAACGTGTGATTAAAGGAATGTGCAGGGTTCAATACAAGTTAAGATTTATCCAAAGCATTTGGGATAATGTTGATTACCTTTTTGAATATTTTTTTTCTACCATCCCTCAAAATTTATACATTTAAATTTCAAAAACTGCAGATAAAATAACCAAGCTGAGCAGCAAACGTCACAATCCACATGGTTTTGAGGGTAGTTTTCAATATTATACATACTAGTGTGATATTGTTTACTCACATGTCTGTGCAAAGTTTTACCCACTCATCATGACCACGTAAAGCTTATTTCACTTGCACTGAACTTCATTCACTTATAAAAATTACAATTTAGACAACCTTACAGTCCAAATATAATTCATGTAGATGATTTAACATGCTTCATATTTCAAAAGTGCATGACCCAGTTTACTTGTATGTCCACTACTGTAATTGCATCTTTTATTTTCTGTGGTAATGTACATTATGCCACTAAGACTTGTCGATAGCTTTTAACTTGTATTGAGCCTGGAACATCCTTTAAATTAGCTTGTTAACATGCCATCTATAGCTATCAGTCACAACAGTAGGTCATAGATGCTTTAAATACAGGCTGTTGTTCGTGATGTGAGCTTGTAATAGTAGAGTTTGTATTGTGAGTGGACTGTATCAGTGTTGTTTTGGCTTGTTTTTGTACATTTTGTCACTGTGTGTAGTAGGGATGCTCCAATCAATCAGCCACAGTTCGGTATCAGCCAATCACATTCTATGACTCGATCGGTAGTCACTAAGGGAATGTTTACACAACAGGTTTTTCCTTTGAGGTTTCCGCATACAGACGACACCATTGTCAAAACAATCCCCAAAAACAATCCGAGCAAATGCTGTATTCTGCTGGCAGGCCATTAAATGGTGATGAAACACTATAGACTGAATGTGTAATGCGCATGTGTATGACGTCATCGTTTTCACAGATTTGCATTTTTGTTGTTTATACGTTTTCAAAAGTTTGCATTTTCATACCACCAAAACGCTGTTGTTGTGTAAATGAACGGCCAAAACGCATAAAGTTTTCCGTTTTTAGTTGAAAACGGTGTCGTGTAAACGGACCCTAAATTTGGCCGATCTCACAAAACAATCGCAATTTGATGACATAAAACCGTAAAAAGTTGCAGCAGTGTACAGATGAGGCTTTTGCGCCACATTCTGCTTTGTAACTTCGTGAAACATTAGTAAACCATAGTAAATCACACATCTTTATTTAGAGTAGGTTGTCCCAGTTCAAATGGGCCTACACATAATAAGATGTGTAGATCTTGAGAAAATCCTCACTGAGTGACATGACATGCTGCATGGCTAAAGCTATAGGACTTCTGGGATCTGATCATGTCATGACCTTTCACTCTTATTACTTATGAATGGGAGAAACTGCAGTATGGGGGAATATGTCCTGCCTTCTAAGTAAAAGAGCCAATCGCTGATTGGTAAAGTCATTTTGATAATTAATAATAATAATAATTTAAACTGATGATTACCGACAGTCCTCTCCGCATTGGATTTTGGGAAATAATGCTTCAGCGAGGGTACATCGAATTTACACTCGAAATCAGAGAGAATTGTGGGTAAAAAGTAGTGAACGAATGTAGGGAATTAAGTCACTTGCTGCGTCCCAATTCGCCTACTTATACTACGCCCTAAAAGTATGTACTCTTTCTGTGAACAAAAAGTACTTACTTTTGAGTGTGTAGCAAAAGAGTAGACAAGCTTTGGGACATACTAACACGTCATACAATCGCGTCTTTTCTCTCTGTCGCATCCTGTCACCGTAAACTGGCCTGTCAATCATCTTACATCCTCCACATTTCATTTACTTAATTTCCTACCGTATCGGAGAGAAATGCAGCATGTTGATATGCAGTCGCGAGTCTTTCATGTGGAGAACTCTCCTCATATTAATGCATAATGATGCATTTAAAAGTTAATGGCCATTCGGATCTTTATAAAAGTCCACATTGGTATTTGCAGATGAAAAATAACACGGATAACATGAAATATATATTTTCTATCAGGTTAAACTGATTATTAGTCACTCAAACCTATCAGCGTCGATCGCGCGTATCCGCCATGTTTTGTAGTTTTTTAACACTTTTCACTCGTGTTTGTAGTTCTGAACTGAATCCTCGTCCAACGCGCAATGGGTTGTGGGCAATATTAGCCTTTATAGTGTGCACGGATCCACACTTCGAAAATCTACCGGAAATAGTAGACCATCCGGGGACTTTTGGCATACTCTTTTCAACATACTATGCTTTGGGACACACTTATTTTAAACTCACATACTATTTAGGATGGATAGTATGGACATTGGAACGCAGGGACTCACTCAGAATTCGGACACCACTACAAAATGGTCGACACCCGATATAGTGGACTATATAGTGGATAGGGAGCGGTTTCGGACACAGCTAATGTGTCCAATATCCATGGATTAGGTTTATCTGACAAGTTGCAAGGAACACTTTCGAGTCCAGCCTTTAGTGTAATCGTTTGTTTTACTCGAGTTTTCGCAGTTTCCCCAATTAAATCCAGTCACGCGGCAGGTTTTTTAGCCTCTCGGTCCAGCTGAGGGAGCGCGTTTTCGGCGGGAAAGTGACGTCGATGCGACAGGACTTGGATGTCTTTTACTGTCTATGCTTGGATGCCCGAAATAGCTGCCCGGAGGCATTTCAAATATGGCCGCCGAGTGAACAGACTTTCCTTGAAAGCTTGAAAGGGATTTTGTCATGACGCAGTGTTTTCAAATGTCATTTAAAAAAGTTTATCTAATGGAACCTGGATCTCGGGTATTGTGGGTAGGGATGATGTGTAGAGACCAATCGGACACTGTTTTACAGCTGGAGCGCGTTTGGATTGGATCGGTCATTCAGATTGACAGGTCTTGATTTACGATGCGTCATAAAATAGGAGCGCACAGCTGAAACAGTGCTGGAAAATCATATTACTTGTTACTTATTCTATGCAATTATAAATATTTTTGTGCTTTGTGGCTTTTGCACATTTAAATAGTTCTTATGTTTGGTATAAAACTCAGATCACTTGTTTGGAGAGGCTTTTGTACTTTTGATAAAAAGGCTACCATAGTTTCAAATGCCATAACCTTTGATTGCTTTGAGATATCAATACAAAATTTGTCCCTGATGCAGTTTACATGATTGTGAACAAGCCCAATCTTGATTTTATGACCTGTCATATATACTTTGTAATAGTCACCATGTCAAGCTTGAATTTTAACTAAATAAATCAATAAATCACATCACTTTTTCTGGGGATTTCCTTCTAACATGATCAAATACTATTTTCATCAAAATGTGAAAGGTTTTCTATCAAATGAGATGACTGATGAAACCTTGTTTTTTTGTGGAGTTATAAGCCATTAAAAAAATAATTTAAAAAATGCCTTCAGGGCGTAAGGATTAACCGTTACAGTCAACAGAGAGTTTACATATCACTTATATAAAGCTTGAATGATCGGGATTAGTATCGGTATCGATCATTCATGATGACAAGAAATCGGTAGTCGTATCGGCTGCAAAAATCCTGATCGGAGCATCCCTAG
Organism: Megalobrama amblycephala; assembly: GCF_018812025.1. NCBI lineage: Eukaryota > Metazoa > Chordata > Actinopteri > Cypriniformes > Xenocyprididae > Megalobrama > Megalobrama amblycephala. The sequence continues at coordinate 29,127,388 of NC_063052.1, read as the reverse complement.
TGTGTAGTAACTTCATAATGCCAAAAATAAGTGTAGACCCTTAAATTGAATGTCTGGTTATCAAATAATGTTTTGGAACCAATAATCCAAATTTATTGATATGATGCATTGATTTGTATATTATGTTGCTGATAATGTGTTTGCTTTTGGATGTCATTATCTAAAATGGATATACATTTTCTTACAGTTGGAGATTTACCTTTTACCTTCTTGCTTTCATTGCTGGCCTTGCTGCACTTATTGATGTAAGTTTTTCAAACGCTTCACTTTTCCTCTTTGTGGCATATCATATCGACCAGTGATTGGTCATTTTGAGTTTTTCGACAAAACCTACTTTGGCCTATAATGTATATTTATTTCCTATAATATGGCTGTGGTCATTATGAATCTGGGCTGTTTGGTACTAGTTTTGCCTAGGGATAATAAACATTTTTTGGTTTTACTCACCACGAAAATAGCCAAGGAAGTTGGCATGCAGCTAAAAAAAAAAAACACCAACCAAATGTTTGACTGGTGGTTTATATCTACCATTATATCAGCAATAGGTCAACCTGCTCTCTAGATTTTGGCACTGGCTGTTTAAATACACATACTAGTGTGGACCATAACTCTTCCGTCATGTTTTTAACTTGTGTAATCTCATACTTGTGACCTGCATTGCTTTTGTTGAGATGAAATGTGAGCGCTCCTTTGTTTTGGCTTATATTCTCTTCATATTGTTATGCTCTGCAGAAACCTTGGTTCTACACAATGGAGGAGATGTGGGCGGGGTTTCCAATGCTAGTATGTTCACTTCTTTCATTCTTCTTCCATTGACTGTAGGTTTGAAAACTGTCTTCACAACCTTGTCCTAATCTAAAACAAACTTTCAGTGAACGTTCATGTTGATAAGCTTACATGTATGTAAATAAGAGCAAGTATTTAAGGAGGTTCACAGAAATTTGAATTTGCCAAGGGAAATATGCAAACTGATGCCAGATTACCCTACAGCTTCAGGTCATGACATCTGTTCTGTTGATTGTGACACTGAGACGTCATCTTTCAAACATATTTGATTAATTTATTTTTCTCTCCAGCCGCTGCTGCCTTCTCAGTACTGGTACTACATGATCGAACTAGGGTTTTACATGTCACTCCTCTTCAGCGTTGCTTCAGACGTCAAGCGAAAAGTGAGTATGCCGAGCATATGAAAGCCCTAAATAAAAAATAAAAAAACGTTGATCAATCTTTTTGATAGAAATATTCACTACAGAATAAAAATAACAAAGGTAATTGCGACTTTTTATCTTACAGTTCTCACTTTTTTTCTCAGATTGTGAGATGTAAACTTGCAATTGTGAGTTATATAGTACGAACTGCAAAATAGAAACTTGCAATTGTGAGAAAGTCAGCTCACAGTTCTTTATCTTGCGATTATGTGTCACTGATGTGTACAAGTATTTCCACAAGATGTCCTGTCCAGCAGGTGTGTTGTTACTTGTGCGCGTGTGTGTGCATGTGAGGATAGTTAATATTTTACTTGTGCATCTGTGGAAAATCTCTTATCTCACAGAGCTTAATAACATAAATTTGGATTTTTGTGTAGTCTGTTTCCTGCACAAAGAATCCAATTCTAGGATTAAGTTTATCAGCAGTTTTACATCAGTCGCCCAATGTTTTAGTAAAAAAATCATACCTAAGCTGGTTTGGCTATTCCGTTGACTAGTTTTAGAGGGGGTTTTGGGCACTTTTCAACTGGCCGAAGACAAGCTCAGCAAAGTATGAGAACATCTTAAACCAGCTAAGATCAGCAAACCAACTTGGGCTACTTTAAAAGCAGTGAAATTGGAATCTCAGAATGATACGATCGCACATCAGGTTATCTTTCAAAGTGGTTCGTGAAGTACGTCTCATGTTTAGTGCTATCCATTAAACTTCTTGCTAACTGGGTGAATAAAGCTTTATAACTGAGCTGAATGAAAATGATGCATCAATGTACATTTCTAAAGTTTGAAGGAACATTTGAGAGTCTAATAAGATCATACATCCACACAAAACATTAAATCAAGCTTCATCCAACATCTAACAAAAAAAAAATCACCTGCCCTGAGATAATAAAATGCAACAGATCGAATGTCACCTGATGATATTTTCACAAACTGAATTTTAATAGGTCATCTATTTGATGTGATGGTTCGATTTAATCAGTCACCTAGTCAATAGTGCTCTTCCTGAACTTTGACTCTAAAGCTGCAGCGATTTCATACTAATATCACTCAACAGAGTATGTGAAATCTAGTGCCTTAAATTCATAAGGAAAAGCTATAATTACAGATGCAGTTTAGCAAAAAATAAATGATAAACAAAAGCATTATCTAATGATGCTGCACTATGTACAAGGTTTTATGCGTTTTGTTTGTCTGTGAAGAAATGCAATGATTTGGTAAGTATTATAATACTATGATATTTTGTAATATGCAATACCATTCAAAAGTTTGCCATCAGTCAGTTACATTTTTTTTAATTAATACTTTTATTCAGAAGAAACACAGTAAATTGATAAAACTGTAAATCCTGGAAAAGATTAGTTTCCATAAACATATTAAGCAGCGCAGTTAGTTCCAACATTGATAATAAGAAATGTTTCTTGAACACCAAATCAGCATATTAGAATGATTTCTGAAGGATCATGTGACACTGAAGACTGGAGTAATGACTGCTGAAAATTCAGCTATGCAAATACAGTCCTGGTCAGAATTATTGGCAACCTTGGTAAATATGAACAAAGACGCCTGTGAAAATAAATCTGCATTGTTAATCCTATTCAAGAATATTCACAAACACTTAACCTTTTATTGAAGTAAAACAATTGAAAATGGGGGGAAAATCTCATTGTGAAATAAATGTTTTTCTCTAATACACATTGGCCATGATTAATGGCACCCTTTTATTCAATACTTTTTGCAACCTCGTTTTGCCAAGATAACAGCTCTGAGACGACTTCTATAATGCCTGATGAGTTTGGAGAACACCTGACAAGAGATCAGAGACCATTCCTTCATACCATCTCTCCAGATCCTTCAGATTCCAGCTCCATGTTGATACACTCCTCTTCAGTTTTCTGTAGGGTTCAGGTCAGGGGACAGGGATGGCAGAACCTTAATTTTGTGCTCAGCTCCCATTTTTGTGTGGATTTTGATGTTTGTTTCGAGTCATTGTACTGATGGATGATCCAACCATGGCCCGTTATAAGATTATAGCAGAGGCTGTCAAGTTTAGATTTTTTTTTTTTTTTTTAATCTGTTGGCATTTGACAGAATCCATGATGTCCAGAACCTCCTGCAGAAGAATAGGCCCACAATTTCAAAGATCCAGCAGTATATTTAATCATACACATGGGGTACTTTTTTTATCCCTGTGTGCACCAAACCCATCTTGTGGGTTTACTGCCAAAAAAGCTCTTTATTTAGTTTCATCTGACCACAGAACCAGGTCCCGTTTGAAGTTCCAGTTGTGTTTGACAACTGAATATGCTGGAGTTTGTTTTTGGATGAGAGCCGAGGATTTTTCTTGAAACACTCCCAAACAACTTGATGTAGGTGCTGTTTGATGCTGTTTTAGGCTTTCTGACCCTAAGACTCAACTATTTTCTGCAATTTTCCAGCTGTGATCCTTGGAGAGTCCAATTCTCGAACTATCCTCCTTGCTGTGCATTAAGACAGGACACGTAATTTTCCAGGCAGATTCGTAACATTTCCTGTTGATAGGAACTTTTTAATTATTGCCCTGATGGTGAAAGTGGGAAAACATTTTAAATGTTTTAGTTATTTTCGTACAGCCACTTTCTATTTTGTGAAGCTCAACAATCATTTGCTGGACATCAGAACTATATTCTCTGGTTTTACTCATTGTGATGGATTATTATAGGATTAATTCACTTCAGAATTAAAATTTCCTGATAATTTGCTCACCCCCATGTCATCCAAGATGTTTGTCTTTCTTTCTTCAGTCGAAAAGAAATTAAAGTTTTTGAGGAAAACATTCCAGGATTTTTCTCCATATAGTGGACTTCAACAGTTACCAGCAGGTTGAAGGTCCAAATTGCAGTTTCAGCACAGCTTCAAAGGGCTCTACATGATCCTAGCCGAGCAATAAGGGTCTTGTCTAGAGAAACGATCAGTCATTTTCTAAAAACATAATAAAAATGTATATACTTTTTAACTATAAATGCTTGTCTTGCACTGCTGTGTGATCTGCCACACATTAAATAATCATGTTGGAAAAGTCATGAATTACATAGGCGGAAATAAAGCAGTAGGGTGAAAAACTCCATCTCATTTTTTCCTCCAACTTCAAAATCGTCCGACATTGTTGTTTAAACTTTTTTTTTGTTTTTATTGTAAAGGCCATTTGACTTAGTCTTTGCATGTTCGCTTTGTAAACACTTGCACTGTACTTCCGCCTATGTCAGGCGTGACCTTTCCAACGTGATTAAGTATGCGTGGTGCATCGCAGAGCTAGTGCAAGATGAGCATTTGCGGTTAAAGTATATAAATTTGTATTTTTCTTTAGAAAATGACACATCGTTTTGCTAGATAAGACCCTTATTCCTTGGCTGGGATCGTGTAGACCCCTTTGAAGCTATGTTGAAACTGCAATTTGGACCTGTTGAAGTCCACTATAAGGAGAAAAATCCTGGAATGTTTTCCTCAAAAACCATAATTTCTTTTTATCTGAAGAAAGAAATATATAAAAATCTTGGATGACATGGGGGGTGAGTAAATTATCAGGAAATTTTAATTCTGAAGTGAACTAATCCTTTAAGGGAATTTGGCCTTTATGTTTCCTCATTTATACACCTGTGAAACAGGAAGTCGTGGTTGGATAATTTCATGTTCCTAGTCACCCTGCTGTGCTAAAAACTGCAAATGTGAAGGGGAAGATATTTTACCCATAAGAATTTCTATGGGTATGAATAATTGTGGCCAACATGTATTATTTCATAATCTGATTTTCCCTCACATTCATTAGTTTTACTTTAGTGAAAGGTTAGATTTTTTTTTTTTTTTTTTTGAATGAATGAAAGAATGAATGAAAGATCAAAAGGATAATTTATTTTCACAGCCTTCTTTGATCATATTCACCAAGGGTGCCAATAGTTCTGACCATGACTACATATTAAAATAGAAAACATTTTATATTAAATTGTAATAATTTTTTGCAACGTTACTGTTTTACTGAATGTTTGATCATAAATGAGGCCTTAAGAGACTTCTTTCAAAAATCTTACTGACCACAATTGTTTGATCAGTAGTATTCCATATGACTGATTACCATCTTTATAATACAGTAGTCAACATTTGAAGTGGATCAAAACCTTTCATCAAAGTTGTCCTAAAACCTTTTAGTTCTTAGGACAACTTTGATGAACTTTTTTGATCCACTTCAATTGTTGACTACTATATTTACCTAGTACTCCAAAGTATGCTATGACACTATGATGATGTATGTCCAAACCGTTGTTTTGTAAGATAATATTGCTCCTAATTCTCTCTTCCGCAGGACTTTAAAGAACAAATAGTGCACCATGTTGCCACCATCCTGCTGATTAGTTTCTCCTGGTGTGTGAACTACATCAGAGCTGGAACCCTCATTATGCTGGTGCACGACGCCTCCGACTATCTGCTGGAGGTAATGGAACATCTGAAGAACATTAGTGCTGAGACTGTCTCTCTGGAGCTTTGACTTTGTTACTTTAATTCAAAAACAAATTTTTCTCAAGCAGCATTAGAATAAATGTATTTTCTTAGTGCTGACAAATTGATTAATCGCATCTAATCATCTAATTTTTCGCATCTAATTAAGTTTGTGTTTACTTAATAAATAAATAAATAAATATATATATATATATATATAAAATGGTTAGTTCCAGTTCTGATTCTGATTGGTCAATAGCCATGTTTTATTTGAGATAAAAACACTGCACTGACCATTTCACCCGTGTATGACAGTTTACCCCTTTGCCGCCATCTAATGGCATAATAATGTAACATATTGCTGTTCACTATCAGGAACTAGTTTTTCCAGAGGATGGAAGGCTTTTAGTGATTTTACTTCATGAGAGACACTCCGCGTCATGCCTACCCGCCTGATGCCACTCTGCGTCATCACCTCTTAGCTGTTATAAATTCACTGTAAACACACATGTATAAATGCACACAGAGAGCCATATATAATATGTATAAATGTTATATATATATATATATATATATATATATATATATATATAATATATAATAATAATAATAATAATAATAATAATAATAATAATAATAATAATAATAATAAAATATATATATATATGACATACACACATATATTATGTGTAAATAAACTTTTATGTTAGATGCGATTAATTGCGATCAATCAATCTGACAGCACTAATTTGAAGTAAAAGCAGTATGTTTGTGCAGAATGTTTAACAGAATGCTTGAATTGTGGTGAGTTGATTTGTTTTGTTTGGATGGGACTAGTTGTTTCTGAAGAGGTTTGGTAAATTAGGCAGGCATACTTTAATTTTTAATATCTGTTTTTCCTCCCAAATTCAGTGAACATCATGGAGCAAATTACGTACGTTTTTTTCTGATAACTTCCTCTGAGAAGTCTAATCCCATCCAGATTCCAGATAGCAATGTCTATAATTGTGGCTTCTCCTTGTACATTTTGATCTTTGCTGAGTACCTTAACTAAAACTGCCTGGTACACCTTTGTTATGAATTAAGACCTTTTTTTTTTTAAAAACCTAGGTTCAGGCACTGCTGCCATCCCATCTGATGTAAAAAAATAAAATCAGTAAGGAGAGTCTGATCATGGACTGCTTAAAATTGACAATAAAATAATATTAGTCACCATTAAAATAATTTTATCACATACATAGGTCTTGTCTACTTAAATGAGTTTCATCCACATCCAGATGATATATACTTCCAGTCCTGTCCAGTGCATGATTTCATGATTTCATGCACTGGACATGACTTTAAAAGCATATGAAGCTGCATATGCTTTCAAAGTCATGTAGATTCTGTAAAAACCAGAAGTGATTCAGTGAATCTACATCAGTCTGTCATCATGGTTGTTAATGCAGGCGTGTATAACACTGCCCCCTAGTGGTGCATTTGTGCAAGAGTCAAAGACTTATGTTCCATCTCTCTGTCCTATAACAGTCTGCCAAGATGTTTAACTACGCTGGCTGGAGAAAAGCGTGCAACTATATATTCATCGTATTTGCTGTCGTCTTCATGATCACCAGACTCTACATCTTACCATTTTGGTGAGTTAAATAATTTTCTATTTTGCTCCCAATGTTTATTATTAAATGATAAATCATTCATTTGTCTTGACCCACTTTCTGTATTTGTCAAGAGTTATCAAATGTTTATCAAATGAAAGCTCTATAAATAGTAATTCGTACTTGTCTCAAAGTTTAGTTGAAATGACACTCTTTAATTATGCTATGAACCTTTGTGAAAATCAACTCCATATGCCTTTTTCTCTTCACTGCTAAGTAATTGTCAGATGTAAAACTCTCACTTTCTCTCTTTTCTCTGTCTCTTAGGATCATACGTTGTACCTGGGTGTATCCGTTGACCATTTATCCTCCGTTCTTTGGGTTTTACTTCTTTAACGGGCTGCTGTTTGTGCTGCAGTGTCTGCACATCTTCTGGGCCATACTCATCCTGCGTATGGCTATCAAATTCTTGCCAGGCAATGTAAGTTAACCAACACAGACTGCATCATTTTGGCATTTCATGCACTGTAACAGTGACTGTTGATTTACAACCCAGAAAACATAAATAGCCCGTTTCCCCCCAAAAAAATTAAATAAAACTAAATTTTCCTCTTAATGTTATAAATATCAGATGCTAACATTGTCTTCCTTCATGTACAACAGGTTCATACACTACCATTCTAAAGTTTGTGGTCAGTAAGTTTGTAGAAAACTGAAATTCTATTAATATTTCACAATATTCCTGTTTTTGCTATTTTTCTATCAAATAAATGCAGCCTTCTTGAGCATAAAAATTCAAAAACATAAAATGTTACTGACCCCAAACAGTAACATCTTACCAAAAAGTTAGTGTTAGTGTTTCATGGCCCTTTAAAGGTGCACTATCCTCGTTTCCACCGAAATTACCTGGAACAATTTATCCAAGGAACTTTTTTTCTCCCAGACCTGTTGCTGTCTGTGTCTAAAGTACCGTGAAGATAAGTCCGGTGGCGTAGGACTGCGCGCGACTTTCCAGTTACCGTTGGATTTCGTCCTCCACATATAAGCTTAAAGGATTAGTTCACTTTCAAATAAAAAAAATTCCTGATAATTTACTCACCCCCATGTCATCCAAGATGTTCATGTCCTCCTTTCTTCAGTCGCAAAGAAATCAAGGTTTTTGATGAAAACATTCAAGGATTTTTCTCCTTATAGTGGAATTCAATTGACCCCAAACGGATGAAGGTCAAAATTTCAGTTTCAGTGCAGCTTCAAAGGGCTTTAAACGATACCAGATGAGGATTATATATTTTTTAATTTTTAATTATATATTTTAACCATAGACGTTCATCTTGAACTAGCTCTCTTCTTCTTCTAGTAGTCTCCACAGGTCAAAGTTTGAACTAATTGTTATATACTTGCACTAGCATATTGTATATGACAATTTAGTTCAAACTTTGCCCTGTGGAGGGCAGTAATACACTTAGCAGTGTCTACACTGCTGGAATTCAAATAGAGAAGAAGAGCTCGTCTAGTTCAAGACGAGCATCTATGGTTAAAATATATAATTTTTGATTTTTTTTTTTTTAGAAACTGACCAATCGTTTCGCTAGATAAGACCCTTATTCCTCGTCTGGTATCATTTAAAGCCCTTTGAAGCTGCACTGAAACTGTAATTTTGACCTTCAACTGTTTGGGGAGTCCACTATAAAGAGAATAATCCTGGACTGTTTATCAAAAATTTCTTTTTGACTGAAGAAAGAAGGATATGGACATCTTGAATGACATGTGGGTGAATAAATCATCAGGAAATTTTTATTTGAAAGTGGACTAATCCTTTAATAAAGCCTGAACTTTGTCATCCATCCATTGGCCGTATTTTTAAACTCTATTGATTAGAATAGCAAACAACTCTTACCGCACACACCGCTACAGATTTTAAAAATGGTGGTTGAGATCAAATAAATAAAATGCTGCGTGGAGAAAACCAATTGAAATGTTGCGTAAACTCAACCAATCAGCATGTTCAGCACCCAAGTCCCACCACTGAAAGTTTCTGAACTTTTAAAAAAAAGTACTACCTCGTGAGCAGGGACTTTCTGAGGGGGAAATTTTTCGTAGGAAATTGTCTGTGCGTGTCTCGTCATATCTGTAAACAGAGAAAAGTTTCTCCGGCTACTTTGACGCGTATGTGGTGTGGGAGTGGCGTAGGTTAGTTGTCACAACGAGCGAGAAAGGTTGACGTGGAGCAGCTAAACCTCGAACAGAGGAGAGTCAGGTTATTTCAAATGATTTTTCCTCATGTGTAACACAAAAGGAGATATTATACAAGGAGACACAACAAGGAATGGCTGAGATTTTTTTCCATCTAAACTGGTCATATCTCTTATATCTCTTAAGCCTAGTAGTGAATGTTTTATGAGCAGTGGGATAACCATATTCATCTGCACAATCACGAAGAGCCGAAGCACAACCAAAATGATGATCTTCTGCAGAATGCATGCAGTTACTGGGCCAAAAGTTACATAGTTTACCATGAAAATTTAAATGGTTGGTTGAAAATAAATCATCGCCATTCCTTGTTGTATCTCCTTGTATAATATCTCCTTTTGTGTTACACATGAGGAAAAATTATTTGAAATAACATGAGAAAATGGTGGTTTAAGCTGAAATAATTGCATAAAATTGTAAGAAATATGAATTTCAAGGATTTTAAAGCTTCATCAAAGTTAATTTGTCTTGCTGCAGAATATCGTGGAGGACGAGAGGAGTGACAGAGAAGAAACCGAGTCTGAGGAGGACGAGACGCCAATGAAAAATGGACCAGTCCAGAATGGCCACTCTCCCCTAAACAACAACCATCACCGCAAGAATGAGTGATGCTAGCAGAGACGAGAGAGGAGGTACAACACTCCGCTTTATGTTCACACGGACGAGACCAACAAACTAATGTCAGGGGTGTTTGAGAGATTGAAAAAGGCCCAGAGCAAACACACGCATTACATGTAGATATATGTGATACTCATTTTTGGAAACATACTTCAAAAAAGAGGAACAAAATAACCTCTTATCCCTTGCAAACTATTTAAAACACTATTAATAGGCACTGTATCATTAAATAACTTTTTTTGTTTTATTCAGGGTCTGTTTATAGATTGTCTGTTGTTAGTGAGTCCAACATTCACTTGTTCTACTGGAAATATTCCCTCCAGTTTAGTATGTGTTTAGTACCTTTATTAGGACAAAGTTGTACTTCTGTTCACTGCTGTTCATATGTTTCATTTCCTTTTTTGTCTTTTTGGGCATCACTCACACTATCTCCCTCACTTAAGTTGTCAGTACTTTTTTTTTTCTTTTTTTTTCTGGTCAACTGTCAGATTTCCCAGTATTTGTGTTCTGAAGTTGCCAGAAACTGACTGGAAATATTTTTCTTTTTTCGTGTCCCATTTGTTCACTTGACAATAACGGTCTCACCAAGTGACTTCACACGCCTGCTTTCCTTATTAAACAAACGTGACCTTAATCGCAGGTGTGTGTGTGTACCGAGGGTCTTCCTCACTGATCTTTCTCCAGTTGCACTAATAAACATTATTGACCCAGTAACCTTATAGAGACACAAAAACTCTATTGCCATGATAGACCGTCCCAAAGTCGCTGAATCAGTATGCTGCTTTTTTGCGTTTAACATTTGTCCAGTCACTGTTGTGTTTGTAATGAAGCAACAAATGTGTCTCATATCTAATATTTGTGTTTTGGTCAGTGTGTGTCCTGTAACACATTTCTGTTAAAGACTCATTCTTAGTTATATCAGTTACACACACAAGTTATTTTAACTTTTTTGTTGGTTTTTTTATTTAAGATTTTTTTTTATGTAAGGTCCAGATTTTTTAGCAAGCCTAATAAGCTGATAATTTATGCAGTAGATGGAAAATTGCTTTGTAAAAAAACAAACAAAAAAACAAAGTACTTGGCAGCAAAACCTGTAGATGATGTTTCTTCCATTTAATATGATAAATAATTTTGATAATGATCAGTATTGACTGTTGGATGCACTTTGTAACTCTCCATCTAATGTAAAATGCATTATGATTGTGTTGTCAACAAACGTTTTGACACAACTGAACCTCTGGCTTGCATTTGTGGTATTTATGGGAAATTAATTCCATAATTTTCCAAAAAAAAAGAAAGAATTTCAATAATGGAATTAACCCCATATGTCTGCCAGTATGTACTGTTTGCCCAGTTTCTGCTGCTTTACATGAGGTCATGTGAAAATTTAAAGGGATGGTATACCCAAAAATTTAAATTCATCCTCATGTCATTCCAAATCTGTATTACTTTCTGTCTTCTGCGTAACACAATAGATATTTTGAAGAATGTTAGGAAACACCATTGATTTGAACCGTGTGGTACCGTTCCACAGAAGAAAGAAAGAAAGTCGTACATGTTTGGAACGACATGAGGGTGAATAAATGATGACAGAATGTTTATTTTTAGGTGAACTGTCCCTTTAAGTGTCATAGTCAACTGTAAGGTCAGATATAACATTATCTTTCCAGATAATCTCATATTGTTATAATTTAAGCAACAGTTTTACAAATTGTGGTCCAGTATTTTTTATTTTTTTTTGACAAATGAATATATGAAAGTCAGTGTCAATACAGGTGCACTTTCAATACAAGTGGAGCGGGACATCTGTATAGGCTTTAAAAAGTTATTTTAAGTTTCCAAATGTTTTCACAAGTGCCTTATTTGCAAATGTATATTTGTGTTTCCACTTGTGCTTGTTATCCTTGTTTTCCTCACTTCATCATCTTTAGATTTTAAGCTTTACCATCCTCTTCTCTCTCACTCCTCCTCTGTTTACATCCGTTCAAGTTCATCTCTCCTTGCGGCCTAGTGCCAAGACCAATCCCCCACCATGTCCTGTCATCTGTTGGTCTGCCGCACAAACAAAACTATTTGATCAGTGTCCCAACTGCCTTTGTTTTATGTTGTATTTTGTATCGTCATTATTCAATGATGAAAGATAAAGATTTTTGTGGATGACAGTTTTTTTGGTCTGCTTGTTTGTTTGTTTTAATTTTGGAATATGTGTGTGTGCTGCTTGAAAGTTTGGAAACCCTTGCAGAATCTGCAAAATGTGAATTATTTTAACAAAATAAGAGGAATCATACTAAATGCATGTTATTTTTTATTTAGTACTGTCCTGAGTAAGATATTTTACATAAAAGATTTTTACATATAGTTCACAAGATAAAATAGCTGAATGTATAAAAAAATGACCCGGTTCAAAAGTTTACATACCCTTGATTCTTAATACTGTGTGTCATTACCTGGATGATTCCCCCCCTGTTTGTTTATTTGGTTTGTTGTGTGATGGAGTCCCTTATTTACCCTGAGCAGTTCAAGGATTAGTTCACTTTAAAGGTGCCCAAGAATGCTTTTTCACAAGATGTAATATAAGTCTAAGGTGTCTCCTGAATGTGTCTGTGAAGTTTCAGCTCAAAATACCCCATAGATTTTTTTTAATACATTTTTTTAACTGCCTATTTTGGGGCATCATTAACAATGCACTGATTTACACTCGGCGCCGCCCCCTTAAATCGCGTGCTCCCTGCCACACGAGCTGTCGACTATATTACAGCGCATTTACAAAGTTCACACAGCTAATATAACCCTCAAATGGATCTTTACAAGATGTTCGTCATGCATGCTTCGAATTATGTGAGTAAAGTATTTATTTGGATGTTAAAGTTTTATTCTGAGTGAATTTGAGGCTGTCCTCCGTGGCTAACGGCTAATGCTACACTGTTGGAGAGATTTATAAAGAATGAAGTTGTGTTTATGCATTATACAGACTGCAAGTGTTTAAAAAATGAAAATAGCGACGGCTCTTGTCTCTGTGAATACAGTAAGAAACGATGGTAACTTTAACCACATTTAACAGTACATTAGCAACATGCTAACGAAACATTTAGAAAGACAATTTACAAATATCAGTAAAAATATCATGTTATCATGGATTATGTCAGTTATTATTGCTCCATCTGCCATTTTTCGCTGTTGTTCTTGCTTACCTAGTCTGATGATTCGGCTGTGTGCAGCTCCAGACGTTAACTGGCTACCCTTGTGTAATCCCTTTCATAATGTTGGGAACATCATGGGCTGGCATTATGCAAATATTGGGGCGTACACCCCGACTGTTACGTAACAGTCGGTGTTATGTTGAGATTCGCCTGTTTTTCGGAGGTCGTTTAAACAAATGAGATTTATTTAAGAAGGAGGAAACAATGGAGTTTGAGACTCACTGTATGTCTTTTCCATGTACTGAACTCTTGTTATTTAACTATGCCGAGGTAAATTCAATTTTTGAATCTAGGGCACCTTTAAAATGAAAATTAGCCCAAGCTTTACTCACCCTCAAGCCATCCTAGGTGTATATGACTTTCTTCTTTCAGACGAATGCAATCAGAGTTATATTAATAAACACCCTGACGCTTATAAGCTTTATAATGGCAGTGAATGGGGGTCATGAGTTTGGAAGCTTAAAAGCTTCAGGGTGTTTATTAATATAACTCTGATTGCATTCGTCTGAAAGAAGAAAGTCATATAAACATAGGATGGCTTGAGGGTGAGTAAATCATGGGGTAATTTTCATTTTAAAGTGAACTAATCCTTTAAACTGCCCAACGTTCTTCAGAAAAATCCTCCAGGTACTGCAAATTCTTTGATTTTCCAGTATCTTTTGCATATTTAACCATTTACTGCAGTAACTGTATGATTTTGAGATCCATCTTTTCAAACTGAGGGACTCATATGCAGCTATTAGAAAAGGCTTAAACATTCACTGATGCTCCAGAAGGAAACATGAGGCCTTAATAGCCGGAGGGTGAAAACTTTTTAACAGGATGAAGATGTCCACATTTTTCTTATTTTGTTTAAATATCATAATTTTTCATTTAGTACTTCATTTAGCCTTTCGGAGGCAACAGAAGATACTTGCATGTTTCCCGGAAGACAAATTAAGTACAATTTACCTTGATCTTCAAATTCAAAAAGTTTTTACCCCCTGGTTCTTAATGCATCACATTTCCTTCTGGAGCATCAGTGAATGTTTGAACCTTTTTTAATAGTTGTGTTTGAGTCGCTCAGTTGTCCTCAGTGTGAAAAGATGGATCTCAAAATCATAGTCCCTGCTGTAAAGATGCAGGAAAACTGAAGATTCTGCAGGACCTGGAGGATTTTTCTGAAGAACATTGGGCAGTTTAACTAAGAGACTCATGAACAACCATCACAAAACAAACAAACATCATCCAGGTAACCACACACAGTATTGAGAATCAAGGGTATGTAAACTTTTGAATGGGATCATTTTTATAAATTCAGCTATTTTTTTTGTCTTGTGGACTTTATGTAAACATCTTTTTATGTAAAATATCTTACTCAGGACAGTACTAAACAAAAAAGCATGCATTTTGTATGATCCCTCTTATTTTGTTTAAATAATTCACATTTTGCAGATTCTGCAAGGGGTTCACAAAATTTCAAGCAGCACTGTATAATGATGAGCCAAAACATTATGGCCGCCTGCCTAATATGCTGTTGGTCTGTGCCGACCCACCAAGGCATGGGCTCTACAAAACCCCTGAAGGTGTCCTGTGGTTTCTGGCACCAAGACATTAGCAGCAGATCCTTCAAGTCCTGTAGGTTGCGAGGTGGAGCTGCCCTGGATCGAACTTGTTGGTCCAGCACATCCCACAGATGCTCAAATGGACTGAGATTTGAGGAATTTGGAGGCCAGGGTAACACCTTGAACTCTTCATCATGTTCCTCAAACCATTCCTGAACAATGTGTGGCAGGCTGCAACATTCAGCTGAAAGAGGCCACTTACACCATTGTCATGAAGGGGTGCACCTGGTCTGCAACAATGTTTAGGTATGTGTCAAGTTTACATCCATGTGAATGGCCGAACCCAGGGTTTCCCTGCAGAACATTCACAGAGCTTGTCGTCCCAGTGCATCCTGGTGCCATCACTTCCCCAGGTATATGGCGCACACGTACACGGCTGTCCATGTGATGTAAAGGAAAATGGGACTCATCAGACCAAGCGACCTTCTTCCACTGCTCCAAGGTCCAGTTCCGTTGACGTTTGTAGATTTCGACAGTGGACAGGGGTGACTTGTTCCACAGAAGACCTTCTGTTGGCTCAGACCAGACGGTCTTCATTGCCCTCATGATTCAGTGAGCCTTGGGTCCCAACACCCTGTCGCCGGTTTGTTCCTCCTCTGGCTACGGTTGGTAAATTCTCACCACTGCTGACTTGAAGCAACCCGTTTCAGAGATACTCTGACTCAGTTGCCTTGGCCCTGGTCAAAGTCACTCCTTTTTAGGCATTTTTAGGAGATGATCAACGATATTTGTTTTGGCTCATCAGTTTAAAAGTTTG
>NC_063052.1:28296067-28420692 GCF_018812025.1 Megalobrama amblycephala | reverse complement strand
ACATTTTAGGGAAAAATAATATGGTTGCACTTTATTTTACAGTACGTGTACTTACATGTACTTATAGTGTACTTACAGTGTATTTATCTAAGAAAGTTCTGGTAATACAAGGTAACTACATGGGGTAGGGTTAGGTTTATGGGTAGGTTCAGGGTTAGTACCTAATTATTACATAGTTATTGTAATTACTATAATAAGTACATAGTATGTACATGGAGAACAGGACTGTAAAATAAAGTGCTACCAATAATATTTTAATGTTTACTACACTACATTTATCTGATAACTACCGGTATAGTTTCCATTTGCTTTACAGATTACATTAAACTTCAGAGTCAAAACAGCACATTTTCCGATTAATTTACATGAATGACTTAACTGATTCAGGTCAATAACAAATCTGATAATTGGCCAGGACATAATCAACCAACGCATACATGTAAATATTATGTAATTTACTTACACTTTTGAAACTGAAGTACATTTACTGTGATATCATATACTTTCATCTTCTACTAAAGTCTTTTTCATGTGGGTAACTAGCTTTTACCAAAGTCATATTTTAACAACTTCCCTTTTACTGAAGTGTGTCTTTCAGGTAATTTATAAAAATAAAAAAATAAAAAATATATATATATATTTAGCTGCTATGTTCTTTACTCAGCTACATTTCATCAGCTCCATTGGTTCTGACAATGTTCCTCAATAATTTTATATAACAATAAAATATTTGTTTGAAATGACAAGTCTGTTAAGATCACCTTTATATGTGGAATTAGCAAAATATTAAGAACATGTCTGACCTATGTAGTAGTGTTCTACAGCACTACAAAGTACAGTTTAAAAAATGGCCATCCAAGTAAATAATCACCTCTTTTAAACAGTTCCAATAAAATGTTAATATTTTAATCCCCATGAGGGGAGAATTTATAGCAGGATTTCCTACAGTATATACTGCATTGTTGTAACCTAGGTATGTCTTATAAATTTGCATGTGAGTGTTAAATATGCTTAATGTATTATCATTCTCGGTTTTCTGCAGGACACACAAGGACAGGAAAATAGAGGTAAAACATGTGCAAAAATGTAAAACAACTAACTCCATTTCCTTCAGTCTCCAAGATGGCATGTAGTTTATTTATTCTGTGGAAATCGCATGTTGCAAAGCTTTAAATTTTGATCGACTGGAGCGTTAATTCAAATAAAAGTTAATGTGTCCAATAAAACACTGTTACTGAAGTGAGACCTTCAAACCTCACTTGGGTTGTCAAGGGTTTACTGACAGCTCAGGTGATTATTATAACACTTTAATAGTCTAGTAATTAGTAATGTGTTTAGCATAAGTATAATGAAAAATAAACATGTTGAGACTAGTAAGCCATAAATTCACCAATCAAGTAAAAGCAAATTAATCAATTGTTTTTTTTTTCTAGAAGCAACAAACTGGAGGTCAGATGATTGCAGCACCGAGCAAGTGACCAGATCTGCTAATTTGGAAGATTCTTCAAACACAAATGTGTGTAACATCCATTATGCCAACCATTCATCCCAATGCTATGGACACACAAGTGAGATGCATCACTCTGGTCTTAATGTTGAATCAGAGCCTGAACAGCCTATTTACATGCAAACATTTCCTGAGCACCTACCTGAATTTGTTGAAGAAGGGACTTTAGATGACAATGCGTTATTTGATGAAGACTTTTCAATTGATGATGACCTCTCATTTGAAGACAGTTTTGAGCTTAACCTAGAGGAGGGAACAGAACTCGAAAGCTCTACAAACACTGTAGATCATCCACTGTACAGAAATGCACCAATTTCTGTTGCAGAGAGTCTTCTCCTCATAATGACTTTTGCAAACAGACACAAAATAACAGGAAAAGCTCTCAGTGATTTGCTTACATTAATATCTCTGCACTGCCCCTCTGATACACAGACTGAGTGTCTTAAAAATTTACACAAATTTAAACAGTTATTTGATGATCCCTCCTCTCTGCTTTTGCACACATATTGTAGCTCATGCTTCATGATTGTTGAGAGTATAGACACCCAGTGTAAAACCTGTGAAGCCAATGTGTCGATGGAGGGGTCAACCTCCTATTTTATTGAGGTTCCCATTGAAGCACAACTGAAGAGATTGTTTGCTCAGGAAGGTTTTGAAGAAAAACTTAAGTTCAGGTTTAATAGACATAAAAAATGTCATGACAGTATTGAAGAAATATATGACGGAAAAACCTATCAGAAATTAACTACTTGCAATGGGCCTCTCAGTGATTCCAGAAACATTTCGTTAATGTGGAACACAGACGGTATACCTATTTTTAAGTCTTCAAAGTTTTCTGTTTGGCCTTTTTATTGTGTCATAAACGAGTTAAATTTTGTTGAACGCACGAAACGAGAAAACATGATATTTGCAGGTGTTTGGTTTGGGGATTCAAAGCCGTCAATGTTGACATTCCTTGAACCACTGTGTGGCACTCTGAACAAAATTGAAAGAGAAGGAATTTCTCTTCAGTTTGCAGGAGCTCAAGAACCTTTCATATGCAAAGCCTTTACAATTGCAGGAACCTGCGATTTGCCTGCAAAAGCTTTGGTACTTAATACTGTTCAATTCAATGGACATTTTGGGTGTCTAAAGTGTGAACAGCCAGGTCAAACAGTGAAGACTGGAGAGAGAGGTCATGTCCATGCCTTTCCTTTCCAGAAGACAGATCCAAAAGGCCCGCCTCGTACTCACAAGGGGTTTGTAGATTATGCTAAGATGGCCTATGATTCCAACAGCGTTGTTCGTGGGGTGAAGGGACCTACGTTTCTCAGCAGACTAACAAGCTATGATTTGGTCTTGGGCACAGGTATAGACTACATGCATTGTGTACTACTGGGAGTAATGCGTCTATTGATGTTTTTGTGGTTTTCCACAGAGTTCTCTCGATGTGCATTCAGTATGGTCAGATCAATCAAAGAAGTTGACAAACGTCTGGAAGAAATAAGGCCACCATTTATGATTCGATTCCCTCGTTCTGTGTCTTCTCACAGGATGTTCTTTAAAGCATCTGAGTATCGGTCCATTTTGCTGTTTTTCGGGCCAGTTGTATTCCGGGGCATTCTTGCAGGACTGTACTACAACCATTTCCTGCTCCTTAGTGAAGCAATCTTTATTCTTCTGATGGAGTCAATAACCCCTGCTCAAATAGATCATGCTGAGAAACTACTCTGGAATTTCTGTTCTCAAATGAGTGGACTCTATGGTGAGCGATACATGACAGCCAATTTGCACTTACTTGTCCATTTAGCTGATAGTGTAAGAGCTCTTGGACCTCTGTGGACACACTCTTGCTTTCACTTTGAAGACAAAAATGGGTACTTGCTCCGTCTTATACATGGAACCCAGAATATACCTGCCCAAATGGTAAATGCTGTAAAGACTATACAATATCTCCCTAGCATCACACAAAACATAAAGCTGAACATAGTAACTACTGAGTTTTTGGCCAGAATGACAAATAGCAATAGTTATCAACCAAGTAATGTTGTCAATATTGTGGCCATGTTAGGGGCATCATTCAATAGATGTCTTGAAACTGATGATATTTTTCTTCTGGAACAGTTTCTTGGTCAGGCTTTACATAGTAATGTGGTCAAGGCATATAACAGAGCTCAAATAGGGAAAATAATTTACACTTCCCAGCAGTATGTCAAAGCCAAAAGACGAAACAATTACACAGTGTTATTTTGTGATGGTGCGCAGATCAAATATGGACAGATTAAATTATTGTGTTCCTACAAAGAACCCAATGAAGGTCAGAATGAGATAAAACTTGCGTTTTTGAATGAATTTGCAGTTGCAAGCATAAATCTTCTACAAGATACTTTGACAGGTGGAACGTGTTTCCATATTGTTAGCCTCCTGGAAGTTCCTGTGAGAAAGACAGTGGTAGGACTTGAAAGTATTTTGGCAAAGTTGATGTTCATTGATTTGTCCTCGATGCCTGGTATTGTGTTTGCTGCACATTTCCCTAACAAACTTGAAAGGGACTAAAGATATTATAAAGTCAAAGATATGATCTTATTTTGAACAAAAGGGCCCATGATTTAACTAGTTGAAAATCCCTACTGAAAATGTAAAATATGTTGATGGACAACTGTGATGCCATCTCAACTGTTTTATATGGGCAAATCTATTGTCATACAAAAAGGTCACTTTGGGGCTAACATGAGAAGATGCATACATCTGAATATACAACATTAAAATTATTAATGATATGAGTTTTTGGCAGTTAAACTTTGATACATCTGAAATGTTGAAATTGTAATTTCTTTGCTCTCAAGTTACCAATAAATTACTGTTTTTAATTTTGCAATGTGTTTTGTGTGGTTAATAAAATTATTTTACTGAATTACATGCAGTGAAATATTTCAAATCATTTATAGAAAATAATATAAAAGAAGAGGGTCTTTGCAGCCTAAAATAAAAGATTTACAATTAATTTATTCATACAGTAATACATTATATTTAAAAAATCATGTGGATTAAGATATCATATGAAACAACCAAGACAGTGATCCAAGTCTTAGAATTCAATGAGCACTTGTGGAAATCTCTTCCTTTGCTCTATCTGAGTTAAGCATGAGATGCATGAATTGAAGCTGGGATAAGAGTTATATTGAGTTCATGGAGAGAACTCTGTCTGAGATCACAAAGAGACACAGAAGTTGAGAAACTCTGAGCATTATATTAGAGCTTGTTGAGATCTATTCTGAAACTTAAAAGGAGACTAAATTGAGATTTAGTGCATCTTATTGCTCCAGAGAAAAGCCTGAGACACAGGAGAAATAAACCTTTGTCTCAGTTTGGTGTCATATGGATCTCAAAGTTGTCTAGGAGAAATAAATGAAACATTTTGGAGATCTCTTTTCAGATTTTCTTTTCCTCTGGGTATGTATTTCACGTGCTCATAACTTCATGAAAAATGCACAGATCATAAAAATCGCACATCAATATTTAAAGCAGATTCTCATGATTAAAATGAATCCAAAATCAATATAATATATTGCGTTGATCACAAGATATTACTCACGAAATGATTTAACATACTTGGCTAAAAACATGTCTTTCATCTCTCCGAGATGCAGTGTGTATCCAATGTTCCCGGACCCATCCATGTTCGTTTTCCAACGTGGAATAACACAAAATAGATATCATTTTAAATCTTAGAATCTCATCTTTTTAATGCATCTAACCATTTTGAAAAACTCCTGAGAAGTGCCTCTAAACCGGAGTTTACCGCCCGTTGGCGCCACCTGGCTGCGGAAAAATGAACAACAATTTTTCAAACTATTCTTTATAATATCACCACGAAATTTGAACCAGATGCAGCTCACATATAGGAGAGCATCACCAAAAAAGATTTTTTTTAGCGATCTTATTGTGTTCCTGAGTTATTCCATGTCAAATAAAAAAAGAAAAATTATTTTTAAAAATTATATATATTTTTTGTCTTTTATCAGCTGTTTCTCGGCAAGAAAATGTCCAAATGTAATGTAATTTATATTTTCTTAAAATTTAAAATGTTTTGTATCAAATGATACCTACCTTTTGACTCTCCTTGCTAGAGTTTTGGAGTTATGAGTCTTTACTTTTGTGTGTGTCGCTCAGAAAAAAAAAAAAAAAAGAACTCTAAAAAAGCCTTCAGGTCTTAAAGGGTTAATTCAAATAAATACTTTAAAATAATTTGAGCTTCAGCCTGGTTTAATAGCATTTATACATATATAAATGTCTTTGGTCAAATTAAGCTGTAAAATAAATAGTTTATCCCTTTAAATGCAATGGATTTTGAAAGATATCAACAAAAAACGGGCAAAAAACTTTAAAAGTGATTTTCTCAGGTTTTCAATTTGAAAAAGAGGGCAGACGACCATAATTAAAATGGGTATATCTTTAAAACCATTCAAGGTATGACTTTGACTAGGATATCATTTTAAAGCTTATTGTCTCATCTTTCCATTGATACCAAAATCTCAATTTTGAAATTTGGGTCACTGTGACTCATTTTGCTGGATCAGGTCACATATTATTACAATTTAAAATAATGGTATTCTATTATATTCTTTAAAATATAATGTATTTCTGTGATGCAAAGTGTCTGAACAATTCTAAAAATCCTTTCTTTGTATTGGTTTTAAGTAATATTCTAATTTTCTGAGATACTGAATTTGGGATTTTCCTTAGTTGTCAGTTATAATCATCAAAATTAAAAGAAATAAACATTTGAAATATATCAGTCTGTGTGTAATGAATGAATGTAATATACAAGTTTCACTTTTTGAGTGGAATTAGTGAAATAAATCAACTTTTTGATGATATTCTAATTATATGACCAGCACCTGTACATCTTTTCACAAGTTTTTTTTTTTCAGTTGGATTCATGTCTAAATATTATTAAATCACAATTATAACAATAAAAGCTACTTTTTGTCAAAGTTTAGGATTTTTTTTTCGTACTGAAGGTTCTCAAAAATGTTGATTTTGAGGATTTTTTTTTTCCATTTTCTAACAATATTGAAAAACTGATTTTTATTACAAAAAATCCTAAACTTTGACAAAAAGTAGCTTTTATTGTTATAATTGTGATTTCATAATATTTAGGCATGAATCCAACTGAAAAAAACTTGTGAAAAGATGTATTTCAGTCAGTCACATAACACATAGCAAATAGTGGAGCTCTGCAGCCATTTACTGGTAAAAGTGATACGTTTTCTAAAGGCTGATTTATACTTCTGTGTCGGACCTACGCTGGAGCCTCTGCGCCGTAGGCTATGCGTCTGTTTTCATTTATACTTCTGTGTCGTTGTCCACATCGACGTGCATGCAGACCACTAGGAGGCAGTGTCCACGGTCATGTTGAGTATCAAGGCAAAAGCCGAAAAAAAAGCAGCTCGTCATGTACGTTGTCAGAGAAGCTTACATAAAGAAACGGCAGAGAAGCGGCAAATAGGTAACGACTTTTGTTGCAGTTTGACTGTATGTGTCCCCTGAAACAGAACGTTTTTTCATTCCTATGGAAGTTGAAAGCGCTCTCTCTTCTCCGAGTGCTCCGCGCCGGTTTTTGACCTGAGGGAGGGGTTCTAGCAGACCAATCACAGCGCTTGCGGTCCGCGTCGAATTGACGCGTTGTTACATTTTGAAGAGGTGCACGTCAGGCTACGCGTGGTATAAACAGCCTATGCTGTAGCTACGGTGTACACTCGACGCAGAAGTATAAATCAGCCTTAAGGATCCAGATTCTCTATGGGGTTCAGGTCAAGCGAGTTTGCTGGCCAGTGAAGCACACCAAAACCATGGTCATTTAACCAACTTTTGGTGCTTTTGGCAGTGTGGGCTGGTGCCAAATCCTGAAGGAAAATGAAATCAGCATCTCCATAAAGCTTGTCAGCAGAAGGAAGCATAAAGTGCTCTAAAATGTCTTGGTAAATGGGTGCAGTGACTTTGGTTTTCAAAAAACACAGTGGACCAACACCAGCAGATGACATGGCAGCCCAAATTATCACAGACTGTGGAAACTTCACACTGGACTTCAAGCAGCTTGGGCTATGAGCTTCTCCACCCTTCCTCCAGACTCTAGGACCTTTGCTTCCAAATGAAATACAAAACTTGCTCTCATCTGAAAAGAGGACTTTGGACCACTGGGTAACAGTCGAGTTCTTCTTCTCCTTACCCAGGTAAGATGCCTCTGATGTTGTCTGTGGTTCAGGAGTGGCTTATCAAGAGGAATACGACAACTGTAGCCAAATTCTTTGACACGCCTGTATGTGGTGGCTCTTGATGCCTTGACCCCAGCCTCAGTCCATTCCTTGTGAAGATCACCCAAATTCTTGAATCCATTTTGTTTGTCAAGCCTCTCAAGGCTGCGGTTCTCAGTTGGTGGAGCATCTTTTTCTTCCACACTTTCCCTTCCACTCAACTTTCTGTTAACATGCTTGGATACAGCACTCTGTGAACGGCCAGCTTCTTTGGCAATGAATGTTTGTGGCTTACCCTCCTTGTGAAGGGTGTCAATGATTGTCTTCTGGACAACTGTTAGATCTTCCCCATGATTATGTAGCCTAGTGAACCAAACTGAGAGACCATTTTCAAGGCTCAGGAGACATTTGCAGGTGTTTTGAGTTGAATAGCTGATTGGAATTTCACCATAATTTGTTGAGAAAATGAATTGGTGTTTTTTTGTTAAATGTGAAATAAAGTAATCTGCCTTTCAAATGTGCCTAATTTAAATATTGTGTGGGAAAAAGAAATCAGATCAGTTATCCAGATACCGAGGCCACTTTATTGTGATCAAATAAATATAAATGTGCTGTGTCCTGATTGGCTAATGATCCGATCTGCTTGATCGGATCATGGTGATTGCATATTAATGCCAAGTGTAAACGCATGCAGAGTTCAGATCCAACCCTGATCAAACACATCTGCTTTTAGTTATCAAGTGCCCCTGAAGATCTTAATTCACTGCTTTAGGTGTGTTTGATCAATGTTGGATCTGAACTCTGCAGCAAATGGAGATCTCCAGGAACAGGACATCTAGTGTTTCATTCCTATTCAACTGCGCTCTGTCTGTTTGATGTACATGTTCATACTGGTATTCATTCACTGAAATTTAATGGAGCCTGTTGTCAGAAAAAGCACACCTGCATGATTTTATAACATTTACAGATAAGAGTATAACCATAAAATGTCAGTTTTGTGCTGAGGAAAACACATCTCATGAGCACTCATTCTTTCCGTCTAATGTCACTTGTGTGATCTCTCCGTACTGTGCCCTGGCCCGCTTGAAAAGGCACGGTTGGATTAGGCTTGGCCGTGGTATGGATGAAGTGAGATGAAAACGTCTCGGGTTACGTCTGTAACCCTGGTTCCCTGAGTAGGGAACGAGATGCTGTGTTGGCGCTTTGGGAACGCTATGCGTGATTACGTCTTGAAGCACTCATGAAATCGAACCAATAATGTGACGGGACGTCAGAGCGGGTGACGTCACGGACCAGGAAACTATAAAGCACTCCTGAGAACAAAGAATGCCAGCTTCTGATATGGATGAAGCAGACGCTCACAGGCGTGCAGGGAGTATGGCTAAGCAACGCAGCGTCTCGTTCCCTACTCAGGGAACCAGGGTTACAGACGTAACCCGAGACGTTCCGCTGCGTTGACGCTTTGGGAACGCTATCCCAACTAGGCCATAAGACCAAGTGCCTGTCTGTTATCTTTTTACGACGAGAGCACCGAGGCTCCTGGAGTGGAGCCCAAATCAAGGTTATAAAACCTAATAAAAGTATGCTGAGATGACCACCCAGCTGCATCACATATCTCATTGAGGGGAACCCCCGAGATAAAAGCCTTTGAGGCATCCATACCCCTAGTAGAGTGTGCCCAGACAGCCAAGGGTGAAGGCTGCCCGGATGACTCATAAGCAAGAGAGATGGCCTCGACCACCCACTTGCTCATTCTCTGCTTAGACACTGGGCCTCCTTTGTTAGGAGACCCGTAGCACACAAACAATTGTTCCGTTTTTCGCCACAGGGCAGCTCTGTGGACATAAGTGTCTAAAGCCCTCACTGGGCAGAGCAGATTTAGTTTTTCCTGATCTGAATTTGTAAAAGGTGGAGGACAAAAGGCCTGAAGTACAATCGGTCCTGGGACATTTGTGGGGACCTTGGGTATATACCCAGGTCTAGGATGTAGGAAAGCCTTGACCATTCCAGGTGCAAAGTCTAGGAGCAACAGATAGTGCTTGTAGATCTCCAATTCTCTTGAGAGAACAGCAGGAATATAGTTTTGAGTGTGAGGAACTTTTCAGGTACTTCCTCTAAAGGTTCAAAGGGAGCTGCAGCCAACCCTTCCAATACAATAGCTAAGTCCCAGGACAGAGTTTTTGTACGCACAGCAGGCCTCAGCCTCTGGGTACCATGGAGAAAACGTATAACTAGAGGGTTTCCTCCCACAGAAACACCCTCCAAAGGAGCATGATAAGGGGAGATCGCTGCAATATAAACCTTCAATCTAGAAGGAGATAGACCATCCGAGAATTTTTCTTGGAGAAATTGCAGTACATGACTGATAGAGAAGTGGACCGGATCCACTTGAGATTGGCTACACCAAGTAGCAAACAGCTTCCACTTATATGCATATAGTCTTCTCGTGGACGGAGCTCTGGAGTGGAGTATGGTCTCCACAACCTCAGTTGAGAGACCGGATTCTATGAGCTCGGCCCCCTCAGAGGCCAAGCCCACAGTTTCCATAACTCCGGGCGGGGGTGAGTTATCGTGCCGCCCGCTTGAGACAGAAAGTCCTGTCTGATTGGAATCTCCATGGGGGAGCCTTCTAAGACGGACACTAGATCCGTGAACCATATCCGGGTCGGCCAGAATGGGGCTACCAATAGAACCCTCTCCTGGATGAGTTAGAGAATACCACAGCGGGCAATGAGACGTCTCTTTCGAGGTAAATAAGTCGACTTCTGCATAACCGAAATTCTTCCATATGAGCTCCACCACCTCGGGGTGGAGTCTCCATTCCCCGGACCTCGGCCCCTGCCTCGACAAGATGTCTGCCCCCACATTTTGATGCCCCGGGATATAAGCTGCTCTCAGGGATGGGCTAACTTGCCCATCACTGATGGGCTAACTTGCACAACTGGTGAGACCTCAGACCCCCCTGATGGTTGATATAGGAAACCACTGACATGTTGTCTGTGCGAACTAACACACGGTGGCCCCTCAGGTCTGGGAGGAAGTATTTGAGAGCTTGAAATACCGCCATCATTTCCAGCCAATTTATATGCCAGGAACGATGATGGTCCTCCCAAAGACACTGGGCCGAGCAACCACTCATGATTGCTCCCCAGCCTGTGAGAGATGCATCCGTTGTTAGCATTATGCGACAACAAGGAGCCCCCAACACAGGTCCCTGGGACAGGAACCAGGGCTTCTTCCACATGGCCAAGGCACGAAGGTATCGCCGTGTGACCTTGATCATGCGGAAAGGATTTCCCCTTGGAGAAAACCCCCTGGTCCTGAGCCACCACTGTAAGGGTCTCATGTGCAGCAGGCCAAAAGGTATCACGTTGGATGCAGCTGCCATCAGACCCAACAGTCTCTGAAACTGTTTTACAGTGAGTGACTGGCCTAATTTCACCCCTTTCATGACTGAAAGAATGAAATTCACCCGAGCAGGAGACAGACGTGCCTGCATCGTAGTGGAATCCCAGACTACCCCTAGATAGTTGGTAGTTTGAGCCGGTAGAAGCACACTCTTCTTGGCATTGAGTCTCAACCCTAACCTTCTCATATGTGACAGAACTACATCTCGATGTTGAACTGCTTGTTGCTCTGATTGAGCTAGAATCAACCAATCATCTATATAATTTAGCACACGGAGCCTCAGGGGAGCCAGAGCTGCATCCACGCACTTTGTGAAGGTGCGGGGTGAAAGGGATAGGCCAAACGGAAGAACCTTGTATTGGTAAGCTTCGCCCCTGAAAGCAAACCTGAGGAACTTCCAATGTGAAGGATGGATTGTTACATGAAAGTAAGCGTCTTTCAGATCTATTGTCACAAACCAGTCCTCAGACCTGATCTGTGTGGTGATCTGTCTGAGTGCAAGCATCTTGAACTTGAGCTTTTGCACTGAACGATTTAACATGCGTAAATCTAGAATAGGACGCAACCCTCCATCCTTCTTCGGAACGATGAAGTAACGGCTGTAAAACCCTGACTGTTTGCTGGGAGGAGGAACCCTCTCTTTTTGCAAAAGTGTCATAACTTCTTGTTCCATAACCAGAGACTGCTGGGGGCCCACCACCGTAGGAGGACCTCGTTGAACTGGGGCGGGCGAAACCCGAACTGTATTTTGTAACCCTTTTTTATCATTTGCAGCACAAATTGAGAAATATTGGGAAGACGTTTCCATTTTTCCAGAAATTCTACTAAGGGAACCAGTCTCTTGAGACTGGCCTCTGGTGTTTTTTGAGCATTTGACTCGGCAGCCTGAAGTGGCGCACCGGCAGGGAACAGCCGAATCAAACACTGGCCGGCCCTCCTCAGAGGGTCGGTGGGGACCGCTGCACCCGGAAGCACACGAGGTGGCAGGGTTGGCAGAACGGCCCCCTGAGGGCACCGAAGAGGAGTTAATTTTATAGATTTTAATACAGGACCCTCTTCGGAGGGGGCTGCCCTCAGAAGTCCTGGGCCACTGGTGTCAGGACTTCTTCGAAGCCTTCCTTGCGATAATGACAGTCCGCAGATCTGTCTTACCCTTGGAAAGCTTCGCTTGTGTCACCCGTCCCGGTCCCCAAGCTCTTTGCGGGGGAGCACGGGCAGCGACGTTTTGTTTTTGCTGCGCTCTATGCGCAGATGAGGAGCTGGTAGATGGCCGAGACTGCTCCCGCTCAGCAGCCTCGGTGGGGAGAGAGTGGCAGGGAGAAATCTTTGAAAAGCTGCTGACTGTTTTTTGGCTTCCTGAAACATCTCGACAACCGAAGTAACTGAATCGCCGAAGAGGCCCAAGGGAGATAATGGCGAATCCAAGAGCACGGCTTTATCTCTTTCTCCGATGTCAGATAAATTCAGCCATAAGTGCCTCTCCGTGGCCACCAGGGCTGCCATAGAACAGCCGATTGATTTTGCCGTCTCCTTGGTGGCCCGGAGAGATAAGTCGGTAGCTTTACGTAGCTCTTGGATTGCCTCAAAGCTCGCCTCACCGCTCTCATCAATCTCCCCCAGCAGGTCGGCTTGATAGCCTTGGAGGATTGACATGGTGTGTAAACATGCCGCCGCCTGACCTGCTGAGGCGTATGCCTTGCCCACCAGCGCTGATGTTGTGCGTAATGGTCTGGTGGGCAGCGTCTGGGATTTAAGGGACGATGCTGACTCAGTCGAGAGATAGCTCGCGAGCGTCTCTTCGACCCAAGGCATCGTCCCATAACCATATTGTTTTGCCCCTACTATATTACAATATATAGATGCCTGAGGGTTATAGACTCTGAATTGGGCCGGCTTCTGCCACGATCTCGACACCTCGGTGTGGAGATCGGGGAAGAACGGCAATCCCCGACACTGAGGCTGTGACCGGGCAGGGAGAAAGCACTCATCAAGTTTACTTTTTAAACGCACTTCAGGTCTTTCTGCTGGCCAGTCGATGTTTAACTTTGCCACCACCCTAGTCACCATATCTAATAGCTCCTCATATGCTGGAGATGAGGATGGCGAGTCCTCTTCTCCAGCCTCAACGCTCACTATATCCACCTCCTCAGAGCTAGATAAGTGAAGCGCTGGTGCCTCTCTCCTGGGGGAAGAAACCGCAGAGCGTGCTTCCACAACCAAGGGAGAGACACTGGGTCTGGCGGGTGAGGGCTGAGATAGGGCTGCGGCGCCTTCTTTCTCTTTATCAAAGAACGCCCGGAATGAGCAGAGTGTACGGAGTGTCAGCTTTTCACAATGCACAGAGACAGCTCCCTCGAGAGCTGCCTGGGCATGCTCCACTCCCAAGCAAGCAACACACATCTCATGTGTATCCCCGCCCGTGATGAAGCGAGGGCAGGGAGGAACACACTTAACAAACTGCTGCTTGCTTGTCGCCATAATACGTGTCTTTTCTCTAATATATATATATATATATATATATATATATATATATATATATATATATATATATATATATATGCTTGGTGAAAACATAAAATACTGTTGTCCACAGACGAAGAGATATTTTGTTTTGCTGTATATGTAACGGACAGACAACACCAAATAAGACACACGATAACACAGAGCGCTGCCGAAGACACAGAAGCTGGTGTTCTTTGTTCTCAGGAGTGCTTTATAGTTTCCTGGTCCGTGACGTTACCCGCTCTGACGTCCCGTCACACTATTGGTTCAATTTCAAGAGAGCTTCAAGACGTAATCACACAGAGGCGTTCCCAAAGCGTCAACGCAGCGTCGATGTTCCCATGAAAGGGAACCAAGTAATGAATGGCTACTACTATTGAGTGTGCTATGTCTGACATTATTACAACAACAAATATCTTCTATTACTTATTGAATAGTAAAAACCTTTCAATTTATTTAATTAATTTGAGTATATTTGGGTTTATATCGAGTCCGGTTCTCACCTTAGTGATGAACAGAAATTGTAGTTTGCAAATTTCTCCATCAATGACAGCTCTCTTCTAACAAGCTGATGATCTTAACCAGATGTGAAAAATAAAGGATACATACAAAATGTGCAGTGGTGGGTCCCGTTGGACCTGGTTTGAAAACCACTGGTGTATTGAGTATAAGGTCTATAGATGGGATGGGCAACTCTGGTCCTGAAGGGACACTATTCGGCAAAGTTTAGCTCAATCCTTGATCAAACACACTTGGAAAAAATTAATCCAACACCAAAATTTAACAGTAAAGGCTGATTTATATTTCTGTGTCGCACCTACACCGGAGCCTCTGCGCAGTAGTCTATGCGTCTGGTCTCTGCACTCCCAAAATGTAATAAACATAAAGCTGTCAACACAGTAATCAAATTCCAGCCTCCAGTCTCCAGTCAGTCTCTCTCTCAGCCACTTCCTTTTTCCTGGTGGCTTTATCTGGTCTCCCCATGCCAATTACTGCAATGAGACACAGGTGTTTATCAATTGCACTTCACCTACTTGGCTCCGCTTGTCTCCTGCCTTTCTCTCCCGCTGCAGACCTCGCTGAACCATGCCCCCCTTGCCACACACACTCGCTCGTCTCCTGTTGCTCTAAATCAATCTTTTGACCCGAGGGAGGGATTCTAACAGACCAATCACAGCGCTTGCGGTCTGGGTAGAATTGACGTTTTGTTAAATTTATTTAAGAGGTGCACATCAGGCTACGTCGTAGTATACACATGGTACTCACAGCCTACACTGTACCCGCAGCGTACACGCGACGCAGAAGTATAAATCAGCCTTAAGTCTTCAGGAATGCTTGAAAATTACAGGCAGGTGTATTTGATTAGGGATGAAAGACAGTGGTCCTCCAGTACCAATGCTGCCCATCCCTGATCCATAGGATAGGATAGGGCAGTGGTTCCCAACCTGGGGGGCGCCAGAGTTCACAGGGGTTACGCGAGAGTTTATATGCTTTGAGGTCAAACATGAATATGAAAGACTTTTTTATATGGTTTCTAGGAATGCACCAAATGATCCGCCACTTATCCGAAAATGTTGTCAGTTAAATTCCTTTGATTCTATTTGTGGTCTCTCAGCTTGTCAATCACATAAACCGATAACATTTTTATGACACAAAAGACGCAAGCTTGTTCACACCAGCTGCGAGAGCTGCATCAAAAATGAAAAGTCAGCAGCGACTGGTTTGTATACAATAATGCAGTGAAAACGTGTATGGTTCAAACTACTTTATTTTTTGTTACCAGTAGTAGAGATGCACCGGTCTATCCACCATCAATCAGAACCGGCCAGTTCCGTTTTTGTTCCAGACTGAATACTATACTGTACTGTACTTTTACTCCAGAAAATACTGTACCGGGCAGAGCAAACTCACTGTTGCTCAGAATATTGGAAGAAAAGAGATGTAAGATGGGTCCTCAGGGTTTCTTATATGTATGGAGGGGGGGCTTCATGGACAAAAGGTTGTGAACCACTGGTATAGATCATACATGTTGTTGGTTTTGATGCTTTAAATGTCTAAATTGTTTTATGTCTATTTTTGAAAGAGTTTCACATGTGAAGAAACCCTTAAAGTCCACATGAGAATTCATACAGGAGAAAAGCCTTACACCTGCCAACAGTGTGGAAAGAGTTTCAGACATAAAGAAACCTTTAAATACCACATGAAAATTCACACTGGAGAGAAACCTTTCACCTGCCAACAATGTTGACAGAGTTTCAGACATAAAGGAAGCCTTAAAGACCACATGAGAACTCATACTGGAGAAAAGCCTTACACCTGCCAACAATGTGGAAAGAGTTTCAGTGAGAAAGGAAACCTTACAGTCCACATGAGAATTCACAGTGGAGAGAAACCTTATGCCTGTCAACAGTGTGGAAAGAATTTCAGTCGAAAAGGAAGACTTGAAATCCACATGAGAATTCACACTGGAGAGAAACCTTATGCCTGTCAACAGTGTGGAAAGAGTTTCAGTCGAAAAGAAAGCCTTATGGCCCACATGAGAACCCACACTGGAGAAAAGCCTTAAGGCAGGAACACACCAAGCCGACAGTCAGCCGTCGGGTAGTTTTTGTTTGTTAGACAACTAAGGCTATGTCCACACGAAGCCGGAGCTTACCCTATCCAGTCTTTTTTTTTTTCCTCATCTCAAGAAATATCTGCGTCCACACAAAACCACTGAAATGACTCAAAACGATGTAGTATACATGCCAGACCAGTATGTGGCACTGTAATTCTGCCACAGAGATACACTTAAAACAGCAAATAAGACTTGAAGCATGCATATAATCCTTGCACGCTGTATACAAACTATAGTAAAGATTAGAAATAATGCTTTATTTTGGCTCAGTAGCTTCTGCAACATTAACACAAGCATCAAGACTCTGCTATTGTTGTTGCTGTTTTGTGCTGTTAGCAGCTGACTAGGGTCGACACGTGGGGTGATGACATCATCATTTCTCAAAATATACAGATAGGCTGTCCACACGAAAACGCAAAGCTGGCGTTTTCAGATTTATCCACTCTGGGGGCCGGTTTAAAAAAAATAGTGGTTTTATCTTCTGAAATCGCTGGATCCATGTGGACAAAACGCCTATCTGATACAAAATTTGTGCGTATTCACAAAAATGTGTCTCCATGTGGGCAGGGCCTAAGTTTTCTCAGTGTGTTCCGCACCATCAGCTGAAGTTGATCTTCGTCTGCTTTTTTTCTGGACGATTTGACATGTTGAATCGGCATCGGAGCGCCTCGGTCCATTGGGCCATCTGATCATTCTGATTGGCTGTTCAGCTACTGCCACCTGCTGGTTCGAAAAGGCATTTCATCTTATGCAGGCGCAGATGCGACGTGCTACTTGTCTGTCGGCTGTCGAGCATCGGTTTGGTGTGTCAGGGCAACTTTGGACACAGATGCTGCCAACGTGAGCCAACCCCACAGTCTGCTTTCGTCGCCACTAGTTCGTCGGCGTCGGCTTGGTGTGTTCCTGCCTTTACACCTGCACTCTGTGCGGGAATGGCTTCACACGGGAACGAAGGCTTAGGGAACACATGAATATTCACACTGAAGAGAAGTCATTTACATGTGGTCAGTGTGGAAAGAGTTTCATATTTAAAGGTAACCTTAAGGTCCACACGAGGATTCACTCAAAAGAGAACTGTTTTTGAAGTCGTCACTGTGGAAAGAGCAGAGGTGTAAAGAGTACCTGAAAACAATTCTTGAATAAAAGTACAGATACTTTACAACGAAAATGACTCTGTTACAAGTTTAAAGTTACCCATTCTAAGACAACTTGAGTTAAGTCTTAGAGTATCTGATTTTAACTGTACTTAAGTATTTTACTCATGCTGAATTTAGGCTTGAAGAAGCACTAGTCCACGACACTAGTCCAGAAATGGCAGTGAAAATAAGAAAAAGTTGGGAAAGTACATGATATTCTAGGGTAGTCTCTCCATGTAAGCATTAGTATGTTCAATGTACCTGGAACACTTTAATGAGGTAGTGTAGACATTAACACTATCCTGCAGACTATAGTTAACATGAACTAACAATACTTTAAAAGCCTTTTCAAATTTTGGCTTATGTAAATTAACAAATACCAATTTTTAGGCTATTAAAATAAAGTAATGTGGCATCATTAAAGGGGTCATATAATGCCATTTTTGTTCAAGTTAATATGATTCTTTAGGGTATAAATGAAAAGTTTGTAATATGCTTTAATTAGAAATTCTCATTAGTATTGTAAGAAAACACTCATTTTACCTGATCAAAAACAGCTGTTTTCAGCAAGCCATTTCAGAGCATGTCTTTAAATGATAATGAACTTTGCTCACCCTGCCCCTCTGTTCTGTGGGGCGTTTTGACAATTTGAACATCAGGATGTAACAGTATTTTGCAGGTGTTGTGTTGCCACTCATCTTCATGCAGTAATAACTGTTACGACATGATTTTTTTTTTTTACATTACTTCTTGATCAGTAACAGACACTGTTATAAGCCATCTACAAAAGTAAGCTTAGTGTAATGTTACCACGTCAACTTTACCACCTGCGTACACAGTTTGTAATAACACAATAACCATAACGCATTGTTCATTATAAACGTGGGATTATGAATTATATTGAGAACATCGTACATAGAAAGCATGCTGTAAATGTACCCTGAGTTTAAACTTTAGCCGCATTCATCGTGAAGCGTGCAAGCGATTTGCAAAGATTAATATAAAGGTTAATAAAAGGTTACACTCCCTTCTTCTGGAGGTGCAGCAGGAACACGAATAGTTGGTACCGATCCTTTTTTCAGGAGCAGCTTCTTAGCAAAACCTGCTTTATACTGACCCTCGTTTATAAAGCAGTCTGGTGAGAAATGATTCGCGCAAACATGAAAGCATTGACGTTGATCGGGGGGAATATTCCCTTCGAAAACAAAACTCAGCCACTGCGTCTTCAGCGGTTCTGATTTAGGAACATCAAAATGACTGCTGTGTTCGTTAATTACACCCAAGAACAGAACACCACAATCGCTTAGACGCCATTCTGCTCGAGCGTATCAACAGCTCGCTCAGGACAGGTCTGTGTTGAAACGCTGCTGTCAATTAACAATCGTGGGAGGGGCGTCTTGATTTTAGACGGGAAAACATATAAGGAGATTAAAAAAAAAAAAACACTGGATGGATTTTTATCATTATAGGATGGTTGTGTACAGGCACTGTCAACACACATTTCAGTACAATCAACTTGTAAAAGTGCATATACCATTATATGACCCCTTTAAATGATGCAGCCTTCAAAGGGTGCAGCCCCTGAATTGGGACACAGCCATTGTTGAAAATCTCTCGGCTTCTGTATCCTGAACGAAGCATGTTGATGAGTGTGATCTTGCTCTGGGTGATGTGTGTGTGCACACTCTTATCAGGGAGAAGTGCCTATACAAGGAATTACATCCTTTATTACGTGATAAAGGGCCAAACTCAGGAAAAAAAAAATGGTGAGACTTGTCCACAATGGAAGTGGTGTATTTGGGAGAATGCAACTCTTTAACAGTGTAAATAAGTCAGAATGCATGAAATACTTCTAGTGCCTCTGCTACAGTAAATTAACCTCTGGTTTCATAGACAATTCCTAAGTTCGTCCCAAACTAAAATGCAAATTTGAGTTATCTTAACTGAAAATATCTTGAAATATGTTAGTGCCACTGTTTTGTCTCAAGATGCACACCAGTAATTTTTTTTCTGAGGCATTTTTATTAAAGCTGCTTAAATATCCTAGTTCTGGCTTAAGCTATGCCCTGTCTGTGAAACTGGCCTTGAAGAGCTAGAAACAGAAACCTGTTTGGATACAAAGATTAAGACTAACTGGTCACACTTTACAATAAGATTAATTAATTAACATTAGTTAATTACATTAGGTAACATGAACTAATAATGAACTAAGCTTATACAGCATTTATTAATCTTTATGTCGTAATGTTCTCTTTAATCGTAATGTTAATTTCAACATTTACTAATACATTATTAAAATCTTGTTAACATTAGTTAATGCACTGAACAAACATGAACAAATAATTAACAACTGTATTTTCATTAACATTAACAAAGATTAATAAATACAGTAACAAATGTATTGCTCCTGGTTAGTTCATGTAAGTGAATACATTAATAATGTTTAACTAATGAACCTTATTGTAAAGTGTTACAGACTGAAGGGCTTTTAATGAACACCAAACTGCGCAGACCTTTTCTGACAGAAAAACTCTTATCAGACATACAGTGTTCTTGTTGTGGATGGTACATTTACTCTTTCATTACAAACGTTTGTATTTTAACACGTTTATAAAAAACTCTTGTTTTGGAGCTGGTGTTTACGCTGCATTTATAATGTTTTGACCAGCAGGTGTCACTAGCGTACGGCGATTCAAGAGCTTTAGTGAATTATTCAGTCAATCATTTCTCAAACAACAGAAGAATCTCTCATCAGTCTGTTCTGATTCATCAACAGTTTCACTGATCCAGACCAAACCCCAAACCCAGGATAGAGTGGTTGAGTGAATGTGGTCTGGACTGTGTGGATGAGGATCATTGTGTCTCCAGAGACGCTGTAGAAGGACAGAGTTCCTGCACTGTGATCCACATACAGTCCTGTTCTATAGTGATCCTCCTCATTCACTCCTGTTCTACTGATGATGGGCTTTACAGGTAGAACAGTCTTTATGTTATTGTGTCTGAATGAGTAACCAAGGACAGGAGAGCATCTCAAACTCCAGGACTGATCATTACGTCCAAACTCACACTCATCACCCTCTCCCTTCCTGCTGATGCTCTTATATGACACTGATATAAACACACCATATCCACTCCACTCAATCTCCCAGTAAGAGCGTCGATCACACACACTCTCTCTACACAACACCTGAGGATGATACTCAAATCTGTCTGGATGATCAGGATACGACTGACGCTCTGTGTTAGTGTAAGTAATCACTGTGTTCCTCTCAGACAGATGGAGGCGTTTATTCACTGTGTTCAGATCCAGAGTGATCCGATGGGAATCTGATGGAGATAAAACACATCACAATCAGGAATCATCAATCTGTCCATATTTTAATCTACACTGTAAACATGATTTCTGCTGCTTGTTAAATGAACTTCATTAAAATGAGTTAAACCACACAATTACTGCACATTCTGTCCTGATTTAATGGAGTAAATCCACTTAAACACGTCAAACTGAAGTTCACTTCATCATTTGTGTTGAATGAACTAAAACTGGGCAGTTCCCAGCATGCTTTGCTCTGGTCTGGATCTATTACATAAACTTGATTATTTGGGGCCTAATTATTATTATAAGGTTAAGTACATGGCAAATTACCTTTAAAGAAAATATATCTCAACAAATGCTGTAAATAGGAGCAACAGTTGGTACATCATTATATTATTAAAGGTGCCCTCGAATGAAAAATTGAATTTATCTTGGCATAGTCAAATAACAAGGGTTCAGTACATGGAAATGACATACAGTGAGTCTCAAACTCCATTGTTTCCTCCTTCTTATATAAATCTCATTTGTTTAAAAGACTTCCGGAAAACACACAGATCTCAACATAACACAGACTGTTACGTAACAGTCGGGATCATTAATATGTACGCCCCCAATATTTGCATATGCCAGCCCATGTTCGAGCATTAGACAAGGAAAGGCAGTATTAACGTCTGGATCTGTGCACAGACAAGGTAAGCAAGCAAGAACAACAGCGAAAAATGGCAGATGGAGCAATAATAACTGACATGATCCAAAATATCATGATATTTTTAGTGATATTTGTAAATTGTCTTTCTAAATGTTTTGTTAGCATGTTGCTAATGTACTGTTAAATGTGGTTAAAGTTACCATCGTTTCTTACTGTATTCACGGAGACAAGAACCGTCGCTATTTTCATTTTTTAAACACTTGCAGTCTGTATAATTCATAAACACAACTTCATTCTTTATAAATCTCTCCAACAGTGTGTAATGTTAGCTTTAGCCACAGAGCATAGCCTCAAACTCATTCAGAATCAAATGTAAACACTTTACTCACATGATTCGATGTATGCACACAGCATGCATGACGAACATCTTGTAAAGATCCATTTGAGGGTTATATTAGCTGTGTGAACTTTGTAAATGCGCTGTAATATAGTCGAGAGCTCGTGTGGCAGGGAGCACGCGAATTAAAGGGGCGGCGCGCTGAAAAAATCAGTGTATAGTTAATGATGCCCCAAAATAGGCAGTTAAAAAAATTAATTTAAAAAAATCTATGGGGTATTTTGAGCTGAAACTTCACAGACACATTCAGGAGACACCTTAGACTTATATTACATCTTGTGAAAAAGCATTCTTGGGCACCTTTAAAAGGTTCAAATTAGTCGATTTGTAAGATAAATATAAAAACATTATTTGAAAATAATTTCCGTTCCTTGATTCAACCTCTCGCGTCGACTGCGCAGATATCAACAGCGCAATGGGGCTGTAGGTTGTCAGGTTGAGGTCACAAATGGGTTTGAATTTGTATGATGTGTCGAGTAGAATGCTATTCATACAAGATCTGACATCTGGACAACCTTGGAATAATATATTTGATTATTCTTCCTATAACAAGGTCTGGGCCATTCAGATTATGGGAATTTCCTGGGAAAAACAGCAAAACGGGATGGGGGCGGGAGATAGGTGTGAAATACGGGAGATTCCTAGCAAAAACGGGAGTGTTGACAGGTATGTGGTCGGTTCATGTGCTCTCTGCGTGAACTGAAGCGGTACAGCGATCTGTCACTCCACAGAGTGTCAAGAAAGATCGCGACAGCTCGTCCAGGGTCTCACTCCAGTGTATGGGAAAGAAGTCAGTCACTCCTTGTGTTTGATGAATAACAGGTGAGCCGAGGGATAGCACAAAATTACATAAATCTCAATGATATGAAACACAAATGGGTGAAAACTATGAAATGAGCAAAAAATATAAAATGAGCAGCGCCTTCGTAAATCGCGTTTCTCTTGCATCTCTCAGAAATCAGCTTTGTCAAAAGTAGGCTGCTATCAACTAAAACACTACATCATACACAGTTTCTACTATTCGATGTCTACTTAAATATTTAACATTGTACGATATGATAAATTAATAAGTGCAAACTGTATGAATGAAATGAAGCGCTATAAGTATTATATATTATTATCTATAGTTATAAGTATTATAACTGTAAATGACCGCTTAAATAGGTGTGGGTCCCTTTAAATTTTATTTTGAGTTAACATTGCGTAACCACGTTAAAAGGAAGTGGCGTATAGCAATCAGTTGTCACGCTGCAGCGGAGGGAAGATCAACTCGTGTGTCTCCACATGGCGTGGGGATGAGAATGAAGTTTAATCCTGTTTAGTACCCTTTTGGCAAGCGGAGCGAGGTATGCAGTGTTAATGTGTTTGTTTCTTTATTTTCAGTGATGTGTTTGTTTGTTAAATGGTGTTGTTGGTTAAGTATTGTTTGTTAAAGGTTTTCATGGTTTATTTCATTTGTGTTTTGTAAATGTTTATCTGCCTTTGTGTATATTCATTGTGTTGATTTACTTTTGTTATTTTTTTAGTTTCACAGTGCTCGAATGTGTTCGAACGACGATTAAAGAGACGAAATTCATGATGAGCTAAATAAAGAGAAAGCACCTGTCAGAAACTCTCCGAGTCTTGTTTGGGAAACCAAGGGGGCAGCTACAATAACTTTATTAATATAAAATGTACTTAAGATGGGTGCTCGCCTCGCCTGTGTTATCAAACGCATGTTTTCATTTATTCTGGACTCTGAACTCACGCTCTGCTGCCACACTGGAGCGCACTCGCCACCATCTGGACAGGGGTGGGAATTACGACACTGTCCTCCAAAAAAAACGACCCTATAGGTCGTTTTTCAAGCACCTTATTATGACCTATATTTACGAAGTCATGTGCCCTAGCTGTCATAAAAATAATGACAGTGCTGTGTTACATCTGTCGTCATGAAATGACGTATGACTGTAATGATTACCAATCAAAATGCGTGTTCATTTAAATGCAAATGTTGACTTTTTTTACACCATTTCTCCTATTTCCATTTACCAAAACTAATTTTTATTAACGACTACACCCACCCCACCCATAAACCTACCCTTACCTTAGTGATTTATAGTGCATTTACAATTTATGTGCACATGTGTTTCTTGGGATCGAACCCACAATCGCATGATCACATGATTGCATATTGTTATTGCAATGCTCTACCAACTGAGCTATGTGAAACCCAAAATATGTGAACAGTGTCGCTATATTTACAACATATTTCTGCAGCGCTGAGCTTTGTAGCTAATCACAGACATTTGTGTTGAGAACGTGAACACAGCGGCCAATCAGAATCGCTCAATACCACTTAAATTGGCTGAGTTTTTGCTTAGCCTGAGTGCTGCACATTGAATCCTTTCATTATAACCAACCAAGTATAAGGTAGCACTCAGGGCCGGCGCAAGCTCAAATGCCGCCCTAGGCAGAGCACGATCGTGGCGCCCCCACCTCACACTCACAATTAGGTATCCTTAAGATGCATGTAAACAAATTAATATTTTCTTTATCTACAAAATTACACTAAAATAAAAACGTGCAAGCATGTTTTCTGATTTTTTTTTTTTTCATTCTGCAACGTGAAAAAAGTACACAATGGAACAGCTGCATATAATTTCTGTTTTATAATAGATAGTTTACAGAATAAAACTAAACATATGCACACAACATTTTAGCTCAAAGTACTGGAGGTTTCAATTTTTTCTTGACTGATACACACAAACACACATTCACAGAACTAATAGCCTACATTTCAGAAGCGTGCACGTCGGGCTTTCGCAGCGGCGAACGCTTTGATTGCGTCCTCGAGTTTAACTTTTTCAGCAAGTTCGTGCTCAATTGCAATTGTTGCTAGTCCATTAAGTCTGTCTTGTGTCATTGTACTTCGGAGATAATTTTTAATCAGTTTAAGCTTTGAGAAACTGCGTTCTCCAGAGCTCACAGTGACAGGGAGAGTGAGAAACACTCTCATTGCTACAAAAACATTTGGAAAAATTGATTCCATCCCTTTTTCACAAATGAATTTAAGCGCATCCAGTGGTTTAGATCCAGCAACCAGGCGTCTGCCCAAAGCAGTCAGCTCTTCAAACAATTCATGCCCATCAACATCCCGCGACTCTCCATGAGTCAGGGCCTTTTCCAGTCTTAAGCAATCCTGAAGAACTATTGTATTCTCCTTTTCTTTGAGAGATGCGATGTCATATAAAAATCCAAATACGCGCCCATGGTCTCGAAGCAGCGAAAAGCGCTCTTCCACGGAACGGATGGCACAGTCGAGCACTTGGTTAAAGAAGCCCACCCTGTAGTTTTGTTTTGTGTCCATGACAAGTGTGTCATCTCCTTCATAAGGAAACATTTTCTTTCTTTTTCGTTGTCACGCTGCACTTTGTGGAGGGAAGATGGCCTCTGTTTCCAACTCATCAGCTAATTCTCTTGCACTGGACAGCACTCTGTCAAAATTACTGTCTGTGCGGTATTCCACAAGGAATTGCTTTGTCGCGTTCAGCTGTTCTGTTGCATGTGGAATGTCAATGTTCATTGTCTGCAGTATCTTGCTGGTAATATTTATTTCATATAAAATGTCCCATGTAATGATACTGCACATGAATGGATACGTTTTGATTTTGGTCGCAATACCTCTCGCTTCACATCTGGCTCTGACACCACAAGCACCTGTCAGGGCATCATCCTCTGCTATTGATACAAGAGCGTCATAAACATCTCCTAAATGGTGACGGATAGGTTTGAGTGCTTCAATCCTGCTTTCCCATCTAGTATTGCTGAGAGGCTTAACTGTAAGGCCACTGTCACCTATGTGCCGTTTTAACACCTGCCAGCGAGAAGTGGAAGCGGCGAAAAAGCTGTAGACCTCCTGTATCACTGTAAAGAATTCCACAGCCTGCAGGCAGCATGATGCCGCATCATTCACCACTAAGTTAAGAGAGTGAGCACTGCACGCGACATAGAATGCCCTTGGATTTATGTCCTGCACTCTCTTTTGGACACCACTGTGTTTCCCCCGCATATTTGATCCGTTGTCGTATCCTTGACCTCTCATATCCATTATGTCAATCCCAAGATCGCCAAGTTTCTTAACCACGACATCTGTCATGCCAGCACCGGTGGAATCCGTTAAATGCGCGAATTCTAAGAAATGCTCCTTAACCCTCACACAACTTTCCAGTGCTGTCACAAAGCGCACAACAACTGTCATCTGTTCCGTTCTACTCGCGTCCGGTGTGCAGTGCAGTCTAAGATTAACGAAAAGTATTTGGCTGATTTGAGCATTTTGAGAATTTCCTGCTGAATCTGAGACGCAAGCATTCCTATGATTTCATTTTGAATCTCTTTGCCCAAATAATGAACATGAGTTTCATTAGACTGGATTCTTCTGATGTGCTCACCCATAACACTATCAAACAGTCCAATCGTCTCCACAAGTTTCAAGAAATTTCCGTTGTTATGTTCATATAAATGATCTGTGCTGCCACGGAATGCCATGTTTTGCATCGCCATTACTCTCACAATGCTCACCAAACGTTCCAACACCTGCTGCCAGTGTAATGTTTCGCGTAATATTTTACGCTGATTTTGCGCATCAATTGTGTTTTGAGTGGACAACCTTGTGTCCAGCTCTTTCCATTTATGGAAACACTCCAGATGTTCACTTGACTTCTCGTGTGAATTCAGTATGCTGGAGAGATTTTTCCAGTCTTTAACACCGTCTTTAGCCAGAGCAGACTTTCTCTCGCTTTCACAAAAAAGTTTACAACAAAAGCAAAACGTTGCGTCCTTTCTAATCGAATAAACCAGCCATGGTCTGTCCAGTTTCTCCCCGTTAGCTAATGTGCGACTGTAATGAGCCTCTGAAAATCTCCTGTTCCAACTGTCTTTTGGGAAAATAATTATTTTGATTTGATGTGGCCCTCCCTGTACCAAAGTGTCTTTAAGTCCAGGATTTATTACTGCTGGCCATTTGCCGGG
Organism: Megalobrama amblycephala; assembly: GCF_018812025.1. NCBI lineage: Eukaryota > Metazoa > Chordata > Actinopteri > Cypriniformes > Xenocyprididae > Megalobrama > Megalobrama amblycephala. Next base: position 28,393,914 of record NC_063052.1, on the reverse strand, counting down.
ATCGTGACATATTTCCTCACCTTCTGAGGGTAATATTTCTCCCTGCTGTTCCGTCTGTCCCTCATCAGACGAGCTAGTTATGGCTAAGCTGTCTGCCTCCTCCAGCACATTACTAGCAACGTCCACACCTTCGCTGTCATTAGCATGGTCGCTGCTGATTTTTACTATGCTGTGATAACCATAGCAATGGAAGGAACAAAATAATCTCTTTATTAAGTATTGGGGTGTAAATGTAAAAAATAACAGATCTCCTACTTTTGCTATGTAATGTATTACTTTGTTCATTTTATTACTAACTTCTCAAACTGGTCACTTAGTGACCTTTTTACTAGTAAATGTACAGATTTTAAATATAACTGAGTTTTATTATCTTGTCCTGACGGTGTTCATTATTTAATTCATGAATAGGATATGTTGATATTTCAAACTGCGTTTCTCTGCATTTATTGTGGATTTACTGTCAGTACTAAACTCACAGATCACATGGGTACAGTATTTTATACTGTGGATGACAGTGTTTGCCACCACCACTGAAGACAATTTTAGACCCAGGAAAAACCCTGTAATGTGAAATTTGTTTTAATTTGATGTTTTCAGTTGACAGTGATCAATCAGTGTTAATGGAGTCAAGTTTAAGTGCTGCTTCATTTGGATCATCTCTGAATACTTTGTCTGCAGTAGAATGTTTTCTTGAGAAAAATAAATAATTTTTTTTCTGAAATATAAAGCTTTTGTAACATTATAAATGTCTATACTGTCACTTTTGATCAATTTAATGCATCCTTGCTGAATAAAAGTATTAATTTCTTTCAAAAAAAAAAAAAAAAACTGACAATAATCATAAATGTTTCTTGAGCAGCAAATCATATTAGAATGATTTCTGAAGGATCACGTGACACTGAAGACTGGAGTAATGATGCTGAAATTTCAGCTTTGATTACAGGAATAAATGACTTTTTTGAATATATTTAAATAGAAAACAGCTATTTTAAATTGTAATAATATTTCACAATATTACAGATTTTGCTGTGTTTTTGGATCAAATACATGAAGCCTTAGTGAGCAGAAGAGACTTCTTTTAAAACATTAAAAAATCTTACTGTTCATAAACTTTTGACTGGTAGTGTATAACACACTCTCACATGTTTTTTTTTTAGTATTTTTGGGAGGAGTAAGATTTACATGTGTGGTTTCAACAACCAGATGCATTTAGACTTGTTCAGTTTCTTCTGGAATGCGTCCCAGACCTCCTCCTGAAGTGATCTGAGCGAATGTGTTTCGGAGGGAATTTACACCTGGTCTTTTCATGATCGGATAGCTATCCCATCAGAGAAAACACATGAAGTGACCAGGTGTACACAGATTTTAAAGAAACACAGTTTGAACCAAAAATATTTTACTTGTCTCATAATAAGATAAATCTTTGTCTTTGTGTTTTGTGTCATTGCTTTTGTAAAGCATCTCTCAAACAAACTAAAATAAAAAGCACGATATGGCTTTGTGCCCTCATCAAATTACAAAAGACGATAATTAAGTTAGTCTGTAGTCTGTTGTGCTGCATGTTTCAGAGTGAAGAACACACTTTGATCACTCCATCAGCTTGTTTTCCATGTCTCGGTTCACAGGAAATGAATGCAGTGAACTTCATCTCTGCATGTGCCTTGAGTTTAATGTGCATTTGGGAACGCAGGGAGCACCAGTTATACTGTTTTCACAGTCACATTATATCCAACATTTTTGTGGACAGCTGATTACAGTATTTCACCTGATTTGTAATAAGATGCAGTTATAAACCTGTTTTCACTAAAACTGCAGGTTTCTGACAATACAACAGTATTGTAACATCCTTTTGTAAAATAATATACTCTTTATAAAATATTCATTTTTCATTTACAGTAGTATTATTTTACTGTCTTAGCAATAATTCTAATAATGGTGATCTAAAAGTATTATAGTTATTATTTATTATTAAACAGCATCATTTGACAGATAGTGTGTGTGTGTGAGAGAGAGAGTGCGTGTGTGTGAGTAGACCTACATTTGTGTAGTCCTGCTGTTATCCTGAACTCTCCCCCATGATCCACACTAGAAAACACACACAATGATAGTTAGTCAGTAAACACACTCACACACTCTCTCACTCTCTCTCACTCACTCACACACACACACACACAAAACAATTTTAATTTTGGAAAATTGTAAGGCTAAGTACATTACCAACCAAGTCTGTTATGGACACAGCTCGTTCCAATAGGCGATGTATTACAAAAAGAATATAAACATAATTGTGGAAGGAAAATCAGTCAGGAGCAAAACAAAACGCCGCATAAATTCCGCCGCCCAGATATGTCAACAAAGCCTCTTATCCCAAATTCATACACGGTCCACAGGTGCAGGAAATCAGTTCTACCAGAAAGACTCGGGAGTCAAGAAAACGTTTGAATAAGATTTGTTTAACAGTTGGTATGCAAATTAGTAACATGAAGATGAAATGATGATGGGGTTATGTGACAAGCAGGGCGGAGCGAGAGCTGTGAGGGAACGGCGCGAGGCCGGTGGCATCATTTGCTAAGGAGTGTCAGCTGCGCACCACACCGGTCTCGTATTTCTCATGTAGGAGCTCCGGAAGCATAAAGGGAGGAGCGACAACAGTGAAGGACGAGAGAGGACCAGGCCTGGATTTATGTTATGTTTTTATTGTGTTAGTGTGCGGCAGTCATCCGTGAGGGATGGCCGCTATTTTACTTTTGTTTTGAATTTGTATATTTTGTATTAAAGTGTGTTGAACGTTCACCAGATCCTGCCTCATTCTTCCCACATAAATGAACTGCGTTAGACCTTCAAGGGTCTAGTGGAGTCCATGCCTCGACACGTCAGGGCTGTTTTGGCAGCAAAAGGGGGACCAGCACAATATTAGGAAAGTGGTCTTAATGTTATGCCTGATCAGAGTAGTTTTGTATGTGTGTGTGTGAGTGTGTGTGTTTGGCATCAGTGTCTCTAATAGGGTAGCTTAACTGTTTAAAGAAGAGTGACATTACTACCTCATTACTGAGAAACTGAGTCTGTACACATCAGGGGCATTTCCTCCGAGTAGGCAAGGGAGGCAGTGCCTCCTCAAAAAAAATAGGATGAGAAAATAATTCATATTACATATAAAACAACACAAATATTACAAATTATGACATTTAAAAGAGCGCAAGTCACGTGTATTTCTTCAGGAACACTGCCAAACAGCGACACCCGCAGGTAAAGTTACACAGAGGAGTCATGCTTTACAGTCTATGGAGTCATGCCTCCCTTTCCTCTCATAGGAACCCATATAAAATCATCAGACCCCCGGCGTGCGGTGGGTTTTGTGGGGGTAATTGAGAATGAATGGGGGAAGGTCACGTGAGAGGAGGCAATGTCTCCATCGCACTATGATTGGATGTAATTGGTTATGATTGGATATGATTGGTTTGTGCGATAAATCCCGCCTCTATACGTGCGCGTTCCGCGCGTCAGTTTGACTGAACAAATGATGGCGTCAATCGGAAGACTAATTGAAAAGTAAGTAAACAGATCACAGTTAGATATAACCGCTTTATGTCACGTCAGAATCAAACTTGAAATGGACTGAAAGCATGATGACTGCGGGGGTTTTAGTGCAATCAGTGTGGTGAAATTAAAAATACAATTCGTGTCTGTGACAGACGGTATTTACGGAGCATGACTGATGATCCAAAATATCATAGGTTAACAATTAAAAAGAAAAACCGCAATACACAAATAAAATATAGTTTAAATTATTATTGCATTTAGTTATTATTTTGGAATGAAATGCTTAAAACACTAACTTGATGAGACTGACTTGGTTTTGATAAATAGAATCTTTTTTTTTTTCTTTTTTTGATGTACTGTAAAGTAATGTTCATTTAACAAGGAAGATGTGTCAACTTTAAGAGTAATGCACATGAATTTACATTGATTCATAAAAAAAAATGTGCCTCCTCATTTCAGAACACCACTGCACGGCACTGGTACACATGTACACCTGTTTTCATCAGGTAGCTTCAAATCTTCATAAATCGTTTCGAATCAGAGGTTCGGACCGTGAATCAAACTGCCAAAGTCACATGAACCATTGAAATTTTGAAACACTTATGACGTAACAAAGCCTCGTTTAATAAAATCACGTGACTTTAGCACTCCAAACCTTTGATTCGAAACACAAGATTCATGAAGATTCAAAGCTTCATGAAGCAGTGTTTTGAAATCGCCCATCACAAGATATTGTTGAATAAAGTCATTATTTTGTTATTTTTGTGCACAAAAAGTATTCTCGTCGCTTTATAATATTAAGGTTGAACCACCGTAGATTTTAATCAAAAATATGTTAATTTGTGTTCTGAAGATGAACGAAGGTCTTACGGGTGTAGAATGACATGAGGGTGAGTAATTAATGACATTATTTTCATTTTTGGGTGGACTAACCCTTTAATTTACACTTTCAATGCCCAGAAAGGTAGTAAAGACATATTTAAAACAGTTCATGTGACTGCAGTGGTTCAACCTTAATGTTAAGAAGCGACAAGAATATTTTCGGTGCGACAAAAAAAACAAAATAATGACTTTATTCAACAATTTTCTCTGTTCCTTATCAGTCTTGGACACACGTTCACGAGAGCACCAAGACCCAGAAATGCAGGACTGTATTTACAGAGAAAGACGCATGCTCAGCATAAAACATTTCATAACTATGTCTGCAGATTTCCACATAGAGGATGAATTGTTTTTTTTGTTTTTTTGCACAACCTTACTTATTCGAAAAAGAATATACAGAGAACGAACTAAAAGAGATGGAAGAGGCTGCAACACAACCACAGCCACAAGCTTCTAAAAGACAGAGAGCAATGGAGAGCTGGTGGTGTAGATGTCATCAGAGCCAAGCGATGCCTACTGAACAAGACAGTGTACTGCATCGATTGTGATATTGAAAGTGTGGAAAATTCATGCGATGAAACGACACATGTCTCGTATCACCACACGCATGTGTCATGGTGCTCTCGTGAACGTGTGTTGGAGACTGTTGTCATTTTGTTTTATGGCACACAGAAAGTATTCTCGTCACTTCAAAATTTAAAGGGGCTCTATGTAGGAATGACATCCAGTGTTCAAAATAGGTACTGCAGTCCAAATTCAAAATATTGTTTGGCCCACCCCCTCGTTCAAAGACGCGGGTTGCCAGCTTTTACAGCATATGGTTGCCAGCAACAATAGGGAGCGCAATTGACAATGAAAGCTGAGGAGACTTGCACACTGTAAGCTGATGAGTTGATTTATCTGTTTTGATATGCTGTTGTTCATAGAGATATTTAGATGGATTCAGAGGCTTTTTAGTAGAGATGCACCGATTGCAATTTTCTTGGCCAATTCTGATTTCCGATTTTTTGTTAGTATGATCAGCTGATACCGATTTTTGCTGATTCAGATTTTCTTTCTAAGAACTATAATTGACAACATATACAAAAAAAATCTACTTTTCTTCAATGCAGTTTTATTTTCATTAAAAAAAACAAGTAAATGTAAGTAATAAAATATAAACAGCTCAAATAAATGCAATAGAATAAAGAGAGCTATGAAACTAAGTTTTTCAGGTTACCTGGGTTTTTATTCAGGTAAGAACATTCAGTGTTATTTTACATTGGTTATCTTAATTTCTGTAGTCTTTATTGTAAATAATTCTTACCATTAAAGTTATGAAACATATTCAGTCAAGAGCAGAAAGTGATTTTCTTTGTCTTTTGTTCTTTGATTAACATGACAGACAGCAGCAGGAATACTGGACTGCTGTCCCTTTAAGAGTTCACGAACGGTGTTCAACGGACCCAATAATGTTATACACAACATGGGTTCACTTTCTTAGCAATTTAACGATTCAAAACTGACAGTGTTTATCTGAATACTCGCCAAGATTGCCTGTGCCGCTGGTTTTGACATACTTTTGTATGTATTTGACAGTTTAAGTGCAGGAAGGCGCTTATTTTGGTACTTGTGACTCTGTTTGACTTCTGTCTTTGTTTGAGACTGAGCGTGGCTTGTACGCTTCACTTATATAGATCAGTAGTGCACGCGCTTTCTGTGTGAGCGCGAGACCTGCAGGAATGACTAAAATTATGCGCAATACAAGCACTACTTAACCAGAGCGAATGAGACGAGTGAGAGAGAGGAGGCGCCTGCGCGGGTGTGTGTCACTTCACTGTGACAGAGAAGAGAGCGAGAACGCGCAGCTGACGTTATTGCCTGATTCTCTGACTCAGTTTGTTTGTTGGTTTCCATGGCTACAATACGCAGTGTTTTCCGCCAACTGGCAACCTGTGATGTCGAAATACTATTGGATAAACTGCAGCACGAGGTTTCGCACAGACCAGAACAAAAACAGACATTCCGACACGGAACGCACATTTTCAAAGAAGAATATCTGGCTGTAGCATTGTGTTTCTGAGAAACAAGTAGGTGAACTTAGCATGTTTCCTAAATATCTGTAAACATATTGGGGTATTTTTATGCTTTATTAAAGTAAAAATCTTACATAGAGCCCCTTTAAGGTTGAAACACTGTAGTCACATGGACTGTTTTAAATATGTCTTTACTACCTTTCTGGGCATTGAAAGTGTAAATTAACTTGCTGTCAATGCATGCCTCACTGACCCATCGGATTTCATCAAAAAATATCTTAATTTGTGTTCTGAAGATGAACGAAGGTCTTACAGGTGTGGGACAACATGAGGGTGAGTAATTAATGACTGCATTTTCATTTTTTGGTAAACTAACCCTTTAATTCTGTAAAACCCTTGTATAGCTATGTTGTGTACAGCATGGATTAAAGTTACCATTGTGTTAGAAACAAATAAACATTCTTTGGATGAAGCTGATTGTATCCTGTGTTTTTACCAACACCCCTTGAGGAAAGCTAGATATCAGGACATCACTTACTTGTCACAGATCCCTTGTCTCCTGGACTCCAATTCCCATTATCCTCCTGTTCTCCTCACCTGCACTCACTTCCTTCGTCATCTCCCCATCATCACTCATCATCATCACCTGGACTTCCTCGTTTGCACTCCCTTTATATATGGACTCACTCCCTTCACTCCTTGTCTCTTCTTAATGTTATTTTCATGTGATGTTGTGCTTCGGCTCCGTGTTCTTCATTAAAACCCTTGTTTGTGGATATCTGTTTAAGCTTCATCTCTATTGCATACACGTCACGTAACAGAAGAAGAGACCAATACCGCTGGATACCCACAATTTGCAATGGGGATTTTTCTGTTTCCCGAGCACCCTGAACCTCTCATGGCGGACGAAAGACTTTGCCTTTTGCGGCAGGGTGGCAGGCCGTTGGAGAGGTATGTGGAGGAGTTTTTGGAGGTTTCCAATTTGGTGAGCTGGACTGATGCCTGTATTAACGTTTCTGATATTAACGTAGTGTTTCTGATGGGACTGGACAGGGACGTGATTCGTTATAACGAACCAGCCTGTAATTTCTCCTTAGTCGATTCTCTAAATTTAATTCTCTCTTTAAATGGTTCTAACTTTGAAGTCGATAAAATTTCAAAGGAACCAGAGTCCCAGTCCAGCCCCATCAGCAGCTTATCGGGCATCAGCAGCTCACCTCACCCCAGAACCCTGCACATACCGCTTCAACGGTCCTGCCTGCTCCTGGCCGCCAGTCGCCGCCGAGCCCTCTGCTCCAGCCGCCGCCGCCGAGCAAGCCTCTCCAATCTCCACTGAGCCCTCTCCAGTACCAGTGGGGATTTTAATCGCGTTTGAGGGGATGGACTGGACCCCTTTTCCAGCCCTCTCAGCTCCAGTAGCTGCCAACGAGTCCGCTCCAGTAGCTGCCTACGAGTCCGCTCCAGTAGCTGCCTACGAGTCCGCTCCAGTAGCTGTCTACGAGTCCGCTCCAGTAGCTGCCTACGAGTCCGCTCCAGTAGCTGCCTACGAGCCAGTATCTCCAGTCCCCGCGCCGAGCCAGTATCTCCAGTCTCCGCCGCCGAGCCAGTATCTTCCAGTCTCAGCCACCGAGCCAGTATCTCCAGTCTCAGCCGCCGAGCCAGTATCTCCAGTCTCAGCCGCCGAGCCAGCCTCTCCAGTCTCAGCCGCCGAGCCAGCCGCTCCATGCTCCTCTGCCGAGCCAGCCGCTCCTGCCGCAGCCGCGACAGCCGCTCCTGCCTGTCACGAGCCTGCTCCTGCTCTCTCCGAGCCCACTCAAACCCACAACTCCACTCCTCTCCGTGGTCTTCCCAAGACTTCCCTAAACCTCCCAAAGTATTTTTTTGGGGGGGGGGGGGGGGGGGGGGGGGGGGCAGGTACCTGTGGGTGGGGTACATGTGGGCGCCACACATGTGGGTGGGCTTCCAGCACCACCATGGCAGCCCTCGTCTCCTGACCCGCCATGGCTGCCCTCTGCACCTGACCCGCCGAGGCGGCCCACGTCTCCTGACCCGCCGAGGCGGCCCACGTCTCCTGACCTGCCGAGGCGGCCCACGTCTCCTGACCTGCCGAGGCGGCCCACGTCTCCTGACCTGCCGAGGCGGCCCACGTCTCCTGACCCGCCTTGGCTCATAGACCCGCCCTGGAGACCTCCACTCCAACCCATGCCTCTCCCTGCACCGGCATGAGGTCTCCTGGGCGCCCCCTCCCCGGTGTTCCACCTACGGCGTGATGTCACAGATCCCTTGTCTCCTGGACTCCAATTCCCATTATCCTCCTGTTCTCCTCACCTGCACTCACTTCCCTCGTCATCTCCCCATCATCACTCATCATCATCACCTGGACTTCCTCGTTTGCACTCCCTTTATATATGGACTCACTCCCTTTACTCCTTGTCTCTTCTTAATGTTATTTTCATGTGATGTTGTGCTTCAGGCTCCGTGTTCTTCATTAAAACCCTTGTTTGTGGATATCCGTTTAAGCTTCATCTCTATTGCATACACGTCACGTAACATTACTACAGTCCCTTTTTCAGGCATACTACATCAAATTCTGAAACTATTTTACTGATGAAGGTCGTGGGGCAGCACTAACACATTCCTGTGCATGTGTATGTTTGAATGTGTTTGTGTTAGTGTGTGTCTGTACTACATTTGTGTTCCTTTGTATTGGACATGGAGCGGGAAAAAATCATTCTCTAATTTAGTTGAGACCTGCCTGGAATTACTTTAGCTCTGCATTTACTTGACAATATTTGAGCACCTTAGAAAGTTTGTCAATCAATCAGAATCAAGCATTCAACAGCCCTGTAGTATAACTGCAGCTAAACCTCTCAGTTTATTCTCAGTAAAAACTTTTGTAAATGTATGAAAGAAATAAAGTCAAACTCTTCCTGCTCAATGTACTTAAGTTTATCCAGTGTGCAGTTTTGATGGTTGAATTTATCAATGAATGAATCTCCTGGGTGATTGTAGCTCAGGTCCAGCTCTCTCAGGTGTGAGGGGTTCAAACTCAGAGCTGAAGACACATAACCACAGCCTTCCTCTGTCAACCATACAGCCAGACAACCTACAAACACACACAGCAACAGTCCACGTGACATTAGTTTGACAATCAGATCAGTCACTATCACACACTGACCTGTGCAGTTTGTATGCTGTTATTTTCTGTAGATTCAGTCATAAAAGTAACAAAAGTGTTTGTGGAAATGTACCAAAGTATTCATTCACTTTTCTAAACATGTACAGCAGTGAAGCGCGCACCATTCACAATAGCAACTTTTGATTCCATCCACTGAAGCGTTTATTTTCTATGGTGATCAGTCAACTGTGTTGAGCTTGTTCAGATGGTGAACAAGTCAAGAATCTGAAGAACGATTCAACGAACGATTCAAGCACATCCATATTTGTATGAGTACAAGTACATGAGTTTGGTATCGGTCCCGATCAATTTCCATTGACTATTTCCATTACATCGAGAACAAATGTCACATTCGATCACAATCATTTATTGTGATAGCATTTTGTTAATTATTTTAAAACTATTTACATCAGTATCTCCAGCTGACAGTTTGGACTCTTCAGTCCATCAGAAAGAAGCTTTACTCCTGAATCCTGTAGATCATTGTTACTCAGGTCCAGCTCTCTCAGGAAGGAATTTGATGATTGTAGAACTGATGACAAACTCTCACAACACTGAGCAGTGAGATTACATATGGAAAATCTGAACAATAAAAACAAAATGTAATTGCATACAGAATCAATCTTAGCTGTGTGTTTATAAATAATTAACTTAATGGAAAATAAATAAATAAAGCATTTAAACTCAAACCTCATTATCTCCAGCTGACAGTTTGGACTTTTTAGCCCCTCAGAAAGAAGCCTCACTCCCGAATCCTGTAGGTCATTGTTACTCAGGTCCAGCTCTCTCAGGAAGTTTGAGGATTGTAGAACTGATGACAAACTCTTACAGCACTGAGCAGTGAGATTACAGCACTGTAGCCTGTGTAGCGAACACAACAATCAGTGATATCAATGCTTTTTAGGTAGTGTTTATAATCTAGAGCATAGATAACTTGGAAAAACCTTTGACTGTAGGGATGTAAGCAAAGCTAAAACAATTTTCATAAAACATCAAACCTGTATTTTTTTTTAATTTATGATACAATTAAGAATAATAAAAAGGGTAAAACTCAGGTTCAACTTGTCTGATTGTGGAAACACGTTGGCATTTAATATCATCACATACATTGAATAACATGTTCATTTATTCTTTTTTTTTTTTTTTTTAACTGTCTAGGCCAACAAGTCATCCATGTAAAAGGAAGTCCCAATTACAAAAAACCAACAGTGCATATAAATGAATGTAAAGAAGACTCTTACAGTGCTTTTCTTGTGTTTTTGATCACTGGCAGCAGTCTTATTACTGCTTCATCAGATCTTCTGTATTTCTGCAGTTCAAACTTCTCTTGAGTCTCTTCTGACATCAGGAGCGCAAACACCAGACCAGACCACTGAGCAGAGGAGAGATTCTGTTCTGAAAGATTTCCTGAGCTCAGGTTTTTCTGGATTTCCTCCACAAAGTCATCTTTCAGTTCACTCAGACAGTAGAAGAGGTTGATGGTCCTCTCCACTGATTTCTCCTTCTCTATTTTCTTTTTGATATAGTCAACAGTGTTTTTCATGTTCTCTGTTTTGAGTTCCAGTCCTGGCACTAATTCCTTCAGGTCACTCTGATTGGACTCCAGAGAGAGACCCAGGAGGAACCGGAGGAAAAGGTCCAGGTGTCCATTCTCGCTTTGTAAAGCCATGTTGATCGCACCCTTATGAAGCTGAAACAGTGTCTTTCTGGACAGTGTCCATGTCAGTTTTTCTCTCAGGGATTGAAAAAGTAGCTTTGCTTTCTCATCTTTGCTAATCAAAAACACATAGAGAGCAGCAAGGAATTCCTGGATGCTGAGATGTACGAAGCTGTAAATGTTTCTTGCTGAAACAGCTTTTTCCTCCTGAAAGATCTGAGTGCATAACCCAGAGAACACTGACCCTTCACTGACATCTAGTCCACATTTCTCAAGATCTTCTTTGTAGAAAATGAGATTTCCTTTCTCCAGCTGTTGAAAGGCCAGTTTCCCAAGCATTAGAATAATCTCATCAAAAGACCTGGCATTGGCTTTAGGTTCAGGGTCATCACTATATTTTGCAGTCATCTGTTGCTGCTGAGTAAGTAAGAAGCTTGTGTACATCCCTGTGAGAGTTGTGGGTGTTTTGTCCTTGCTCTCTCGAGTCAGTAGAGGCTGAAGAACAGTGAGAGAGATCCAGCAGAAGACGGGGATGTGGCACATGATGTACAGGCTCCTGGATTTCCTGATATGACGGATGATGTTTCCAGCAACCTCAGGACTGCTGTTTTTGTTGAAGTATTGCTCTTTCTGCTCATCGTTGAATCCTCGCACCTCTGTCACCAGATCAATGTAGTTTCGGGGTATCAGACTGGCTGCTGCTGGTCTGGATGTGATCCAGATAAGAGCAGAGGGAACTAGTTGTCTCTTGATCAGGCTTGTAACTATCTTACTCACTGTTGTTTCTTTGTGAACATCTGTAAATCCGTCATCTTCTTTAAAGTTCAAAGGGAAGCGACACTCATCCAGCCCATCAAAGATGAACATGATTTTACCATCACCATCAGGAAGAAAGGGCAGTTCTTCAGGACTACTAAAGAAGTATTTGTTAAGAAGTCCTATAAGACTGTACTCTTCTTTAATCAAATTCAGTCTACGGAATGGAAGAGGGAAAATTAAGGCAATATCCTGATTTTCTGTTCTTTTGGCCCAGTCAAGGATGAATTTATTGACAGAGACTGTTTTTCCTACCCCTGCGATGCCCATTGTCAGCACTCTTCTGTTTCGTTGACCCTTGTGGACTTTAAAAATGTTATTGCACTGGATCGGTGTGTCCTTGGCATCAAATTGTTTGAATTCGATCCGTCTTACCTCATGCTCACTCACTATTCCTCCAGTCTCATTCTCCACCACATATAGATCAGTGTAAATATTGTTCAGGTATTTCTGATGACCAGTCTGAGAATTACCAACCAATATTCGTTCATACTCCTGTTTTAATTTGTCCTTCAGTCTGAGGCTGGTCTCATGAAGAGCAGCTTTACTGTCCTCTGCACTTGAGCCTTTGAGAAAGAGGAAAAAAGTCAACAAAAAGTGATCAGTCCTTAAATAAAATAATAAATCTATATGTAAATTCTAATCTAGTCTGTGATTCCTATTACAAAAGTAACTACCACACATGTGTGGTAACCTGAAAACTGTGCCTCTTATTCATTCAAATTAATCACACTCATACTGTAACAGTGTTTAAATGTAGTCTTACACAGACTACATTTAAGTTGACTACATTTGCGGTCATGGAAATGCCTTAACTCATGTTGACTCTCATACACACCTTGTAGGGGTGGGCGATCAAAATCTTCAAGATATGAATGATTTTATTTCATACTAACAATATATATATCACAATATAGTTGTTTTTGCTTAAGGTTGTTACATTTTAAATGTTTTATTTACATTTAAATTACATTAAATAATACTATTTAATTTAACCTTTTAATTTAACCATTTAATTTAATTCTCAACACTAATTGCAACTGATATCGCTTCTAGCCTTACTAACATAATTAAAAAAGTTCTTGACTCTCAGGCAGAATAAGAGTACTGAATTGAGTTCTTTTTCATGGCTTACTGCACTTGAACACGTTAAAATCAAGTGATGAGCTTTTGTGAGGGCACAGCACTACAATGTCACTTGAGTTTAACCCCGATAGATAACCACAAAATCTCTAGTGATTTACAAATTTCAATGGTTAATCATGTCTGCAGGCATCTCCCACCCCAACACCTTGGTTTCAATTTAAAAGTTTGTGCAATATTTTCTAATTCCTTCCATAGCATTCAGTGGATTGTCTCCATTAGACTCAGATAGATCATTTTTAAGTTTTTAAAAGCTTTTCTGATATATTAAACCATTAACAGCTAGCAAATCAATCAAGACGCAAGGCTGTATTTCCAGCATGTTTTGTCCTGCTTAAATTAACTATTGCATGTTTGATTGCAGTCGTAACTTGTCAAATCATTCTGGAGATAGTGCCACCAACTGGTCAACCTTAATAATTAATTTTATCAGAGTATGAAAAGTTTTGATTACTGTAAAGCTTTTAAACCATTGTAAGCTATTTGTAAAATCACCACTTGGGACACTCTGTTCTATTCTATTTATTTGTATGGGATTTACCGCAGTTGTGCTCAGCCCTGCAGTTGCTGATTGCTGTTATATATTATATTGTTTCCATGTACAGACAGTGATTGTTATTAATGATAATGCGCAATATTGAGTAATACTATAATAATAAGTATACAGTAATAAAGAACTTAATTCATAGTTAATATATTGTTGTCTATATTGTTGTCTCTTCACTGTTAATATACAGTACTAATAGGTTATAGTAAAATAGTGAGTTCTCCATTCATTGTCACTGTGATTAACACTCTGAGGTCTAAAAACGCGCCGGCGCGTTTTGCAGGTTTTTTTTCACATTGCAGCAAAACAGACTTAAAATACTCTGTCATTTTTTGTCATAGAGACATAAGTAATACATCAATTGAAACTATAGAATATCTCCTTTTATTTGTATGCACTCAGAGTAAAAACAAAATGTTGTGCTTTTTGTAAAATAAAGAAAACTAACATGATGCGTGATCTCTCATCTCCCTCTGAACGAAGTCCAATCTGATAGTTCTCAGAAAATGAAGTGTAACTTAGTGAATACTAATCACAAAAAATTCATACTTATGTCTAACAAAACGTTGAAATGTCAGGTTTTAAATCGTGCAAGTCAAATCGAAAACAAACATTCTGTGTTTATGTAATCTGTATGAAAAGAGAGCCATGTCAGAAGTCCGTGATTCAGCTCATTACCCACTAATGCGGCCACGCCCACGGAGCCAGCGCTATTCACAGGCAAATTCAGAGACAACACATGCATTCATCATCTCAATCGTGTATTTATTGCCTTGAAAATTGTTTATCTGGATGAAAAAGCCATGGTTAGCGATCTCTGGAAGACATTCAGTAAATTCCTGTTTGTTTTCTTCTATTGATAAGTTTTAAGTGAGTTTTTGTTTCTTTAGCGCCCTCCGGCTGTAGTATGAATTGGTAAACACCATTCATGGAATATCGTCTTCTTCTTAGGTGAATTTGTGGACTAAAATGCACAGAGCGCCCTCCGGCTGCAGTATGAATTGCAAACACCAGCGCTCATAGAGATAACAATGAATATTAAATAAAAAAATAACTCCTCTGTATAGAAAATTGACATAAACATATGAGAATCCTATATTTCTCCAAATGTGCATGCTTTTAAACTAAAAGCCTATATTCAGACTCTTTGCATCACAGAAATACATTATATTTTAAAGTATAATATAAAACCATTATTTTATATTGTAATACAATTTTTCTGTATGTTTCATATACCATGATGAGCTTGAGACATCACAGAAGTTTTTTTTCACAGCCTACCTGACTGAAATGCCTCATTAATATGCAAGTCTTTTCAGGTCATTACTATTCAATTCTTTTGTCTTCACAGGTGAGAATGAGCCATTATTCATGGAGATTCACGCCTCCTCGCATACCGTGTTTCTTGGCAAAAAGTGTCTTACAAAAACTAAATCAGTATATTGTTATAAATGAAAGAGTAGTCAGCATAATTTTTACATAATTTTGAAGCAAAAACTCTAGTCTACAACCTTCAATACCCAAAAGTCTTGTGAACACAGATTTAATATACTTTTATTGGCCTTATATCAGTGACTTAAGTTTTTTGTTTTTTCAGTAACCACGCATAAACGTTATTCCTTCAAAAACACAAACATGTACACACATGTTCCTCACATATTATGGTAGCCTAGTTTGTGCTGAATACAGTGTAATGACACTTGTGTCATTAATATGTTTATGAACAACTGAAAAAAGCACAAATGTCAGGGCATGTCAAAACTTCTCCAGGCCCCAAATCAGCCTCAGACTCCAGAGGGTTAACCAAATTATTATTGTTTAATTAGCTTATATGCAAAGGTAGAAAGTAATTACAAATACTTTTGTTACAGTATTTGAGTAGAGTTTTCATTTTTGTTTTTTTTTCCTTTCTAGAGTACAATTAAATTGTGGTACTTAAGTTGAATAAAAATAAAGTATTCAGCTTCCCTACATTTTTTTTCACTAAAAGTACAAAGTACTTTTGAAAAAGGTGCAGATTTAGCAACAGGGCATTTGACAGGCACTTTTCAAATCACTACTGTGGAGCTATCCTCTACCTCTCCGTGCACTTCAGGCAATGACAGATAGATCTGACTAGTTATGAATCAAATGAATCAAAACTTCCAGTTCAGCTTCCAGTTCATTACTAGCAACAGCGGACTCCCAGCACATGTTCGGTAGGAAAAAATACTTTGTTTTTTATTATTTTTAGTGCCATTTTTCTATTCAGACTGCTTTAGTACCTCATATTTTTTTAATTAAACCTCTCAGTCTCTCTTTTTTGGCATTGACAACCGCATTTACTTAACTGGTGTGAGTCTCGAAATGTCTCGTTCACACAGCATTTTACAGTAGCGTCTTGAACACTGTCTGTATTTAAACGTGCAACAAGAGTCAAGTATTCTCTTACTAGTAACCATAACGACAGTGACCAATATAATATTAAAGATGGTGACGTCCATAAAACTGAAAAATCTCATCATTTTTGACATGCCAAGAGACTAAATGAACCGCGAGTTCATCCATCAAAACTTCATTAACCAACAGCAGCATGTTTAACACGCGATAGCCGGAGTGTTTAAACGTTGCACTCGCGTGTCACATCCTTTGTGACATCTTACGCATGACATGGCATTTGAATTTGAAAAAGAAACACAAAACTGAACAGTGACTGGCAGGGCCAGCCCAAGCCTTTATGGGGCCCAGAATTTTATTTGGGGTCCCCTTGGTTAAAATAACTTAAGATAAACAGTATCTTCTTATATAAAAATAAATGTAAATGTATAAAATATACAATATTAAATTAAATACTTAAATAATGACATAAAATGAACAGTTCAGATGGACCTGTAACAAGATAACAGTAATAAATGTATCATCATTAAAGGAATAGTTATTTTGAAGAAAGTAGGTAACTAAACATTTGCTATTCCTTTAAGGACAATCGGCAGCATGTTTACTATTAGGCTGCTGTCACTTTAAGACCTGCACGCATTTAACAAAAAGACAAGCATGCGGTTTTCTCAAATGATTACTTTCACTTTAGACATAACCATCTGTGTTTATGTAAACCTTGTGTGTATTTAACAGCATTAGCACAATCAGATGTAATCGGGCGCCGTTTCACAGGCTTTTAGTGTGCGCGCTTCGGGTGTATGCGCTCAGAAAAAACGCATGTCAGAACAGCACACGAATGAAAAGTTTAACCGGCAAAGCACATGTAAATAATGAACTTTAGTGATTGTGAATAAGTGCAGTGTCCCGTGAGTGTAACTCTACTGCTGCGTTAACGTGACGTAAGGCTGCACGATATTGGAAAAAACTGACATTGCAATATTTTGTTTTTCTGCGGATATATGTTGCGATATGAAATACATTTCGAAAGAATAATTCTAGAATGATTGAGGTGATTTAGAGAAATAAATATTTTTCAGGTAAGTATTCAGGTCCAGAAAATGAATAATCCAATGTAAAATAACACTACATAGTCTATAAATTGAATATAATTAATCTGCGTTAAAGCTGCAAAAGTGATTTTCTCTTTGTATTTTGTTGTTAACATTCATGACACAGAAAGCAGCAAGCCTGCTGTGACTTAAAGGCCGAATGCGCGGATCTTTTATAATGACACACATCCGTTTTCTTTGTTTGGGTTACCTAAGCCATAAGCAACTGTGTTTACAAGGACATTTTGACATAATTCTGCATGTATATGTCTGTTCAAGCACAAGAAGATGCGTAAATGAACGCAATTTGGTGTTCACGTGCGTCTGCGCGGCAGGACCTAAACAACGTGCAACTTTGGTTAAACTTTGCAATTCCTGCAATGTGACTATCGTGGATGTGCACATCGTAATATCGATGCTAAAACGATGCATCGTGCAGCCCTACTGTGATGCGAATATATGTCGAGTTGTACAGTATTATTGGGACGGAGGCACTAGAATTGCAACTGATTGTGCGCTGTAAAAATCAAGCTGTCATTTCACTTAGAATGCGGTTGTCACTCCCGTAAATAACCGTACTGTGTATGAACAGTATTAAGTGTATTTGTGTATTAAGAACTCAAATACAGGACTGACAAACGTATTCTGCTGCTGTGTGAACGTAGCCTTAGTAGTAAAACAATTGATTCTGACAACAGGGATAGCTAGTATATTTGCTTAGCACAGTGCCAAACATGACAATTATGAGATTAAAATCCCGTTTCGCTCCAAAATATACAAAATCAATGTATGCTCCAAAATCACTATCAGTTGCGTTTGAAATGAGTTTCTGTAGCTTCTTAACATAGAGTGAGACAGAGTGAGTTCTTTTATAAACTTTTATACTGTGAAACAAGCTGTGTCGATTAATATAACAAACTTTTCTGTTGGTGTTAGTCAGCATCTGTCAGTACAGTGTGAGAGAATATGACTGTTGTACCTTGTTCTACTGTGTGCTTCTCCGTCTGTCTCTCTGAGGCTTTTTGTGGTGCTGTGTGGAGAGAGAAAAGAAGAGAAGTAAAAAATGAAGGACAAAATATACAGATAAACTAAAGAAAAGACTTATGTAGCTAAAGCTTGTCTGTCCTTGAGCAATACTGCCATAAAACAAACTTCATTAGTTGTGTCTCAGTAAGCGCTGTTGATACCATTTCCTGCAGTGTTGTAGTTGATGGTCACTGATGTGATGTTGTTTCCAGTGAGTACAGGAACATTTACAGCTGCTCCCGTCTGAGCATTCAGATCAACACTGACTTCACTGTGAGCACTGCTGCTCATCTGGTCTAGAGCAGAGAGAGAATAATGACATTTATTAAATGAAAACTTTAATATTATACTGATATTGTCTTTCCTTTATTACCTTCCTTGTGTTTCAGCTTTTCTTCTTCCTGCTCATCTAGTGAGTCACAATGCTGATCAACAGATGTCATCATCCTTCACTCACTCACTACTGTTGGACATGAAGAAAAACAGTAACATTTTACAACCAGGTTCATTTGTTAGCTTTAGATAATGTATTAACTAACATGAATTAACATTGAGCAATACATTTGGTACTGTATTTATTAATCTTTGTTAATGTTAGTAATAAAAATCCAGCTGTTCATTATTTGTTTGAGTTCACAGTGCATTAACTAATGTTAACAAATACAACTTTTGATTTTAATAATGTATTAGTATAATAACTTTTGATTTGTATAATGTTATTTTGAAACTAACATTAACTAAGATTAATGCTATACAAGTGTTGTTAATTCTTAGTTCATGATAAATAAGTTAACTAATAACTAAAGTAGATAACTGTTTACTAATGAAACAATAAGTCTGCTTTTACCTTCAAAAAATAAAGGTACAATTTGAAAATAAAAAAATAACCTTTTTTATTTCAAATAGTCTGTGAAAGCAGTTGTTGAACATTCAGAAAATGTACTTCTGGAGGTCAAACTAAATATATAGTTGAAGTATATACACAACTCGATTATTCCTCTAGACCAGGTGAAACTTCTCCATTTTCCAAGTTAAAAATATTATAAGTTATTGGTTTGCTGGAAATGTTCAGGACTCAGACACTCTCACAGTTTAAATCTTGAACATAGACTCATGTCTTTAGCCTGACATACACCTAACTTATGTCTTAACCTTGTAGTAACGCTGCTTCAGTCAGGTCAGCAGGAATCACACTGTAACTCTGCACTGTAAAACATGAATCTCACTTCACTGTGTTGATTAGGGACAAACCTTAACCACCATCACCATATACGCCAGTAAACAGTAACGAAAATAACATTTCTTAGATTTGATAGATGAAGATCACTGGACTAACACATTAAATGACTGTAATATTAATTGTGCCACATCAGTTATTTTTTATTTTATTTTTTCTTTAATGAATCACAATTAATTTCCTTTTGAGGTAATTGCTACATATTTAATTAGACAAAGCAGTTTAGTAGTTGTGATGCTTTGTCTGTTACATAGGAAATACTGAATAGACATTTAGAAGTTTAAAGTGCAAAGTACTGAAAATCAAAATGTGTAAATAAAGCTCTGTAAAAACGTAACTTGACCTTTACTTGGTCTTATCCTATTTTAGGCAGGCTCTGGTGCAAAATATAAAAAACAAGTCTGGACCTGTCAGTGTTAAATAATTATAAACCAATCTCAAAATTGTCTTTTTTGACAAAAATAATGGAGAATGTGGTTCTTATTTAACTTTCGATATTTTTAAATGGGAAAAAAAAGAAAAAAAAAAATCAGTC
The DNA here is from genome assembly GCF_018812025.1 of Megalobrama amblycephala. Taxonomy (NCBI): domain Eukaryota; kingdom Metazoa; phylum Chordata; class Actinopteri; order Cypriniformes; family Xenocyprididae; genus Megalobrama; species Megalobrama amblycephala. The sequence goes on along the minus strand of NC_063052.1, from coordinate 28,373,871 downwards.
TGGTTTTAGGTCTGCATAGCACTGAAACTGCTCTTCTCAATGTGACAAATGATTTGTTGATGTTGTTGGCAAATGTTCTAACCTTTTCCTGTAAATTATTACATGTATTCAATAAATGCAATTAGAATAACAACACATTGATTTGTCATCAAATTAAATTAAATTAGTATCAACAAAATCCATCTTTACACTGCAGAGGAAACACAGAAACAGCTTCTGAAGTGCATTTGGATGTATTTACAGTGTTTTTAATGAAGCTCAGATGTGCAATGAAAGCATTTTCACCACAGTTACAACTGCATACAATAATGTTATGAGATTAATGGGCCACACTTTAGATTAGGGTCCAATTCTCACTATTAAATAACTACTAGCTATTCTGTTCCCTTTCGAAAGGGAACTCTACACTGTGTTTTACCACATTATGGGGAACGTCACACGTGAACCAGTGTCTGAAAGCCAAGTAACAAATCTCTCCAATCCTATTGGCCGGCGATAGCCTATGACGTCATCATAGTGCAACCCGGAAGTAAATAAGGAGCGCCTAGAGAACCAGTCAGTATCTTTTCGTCTTTCGGGACTGTTTTGTCTGATTGCGATTTCATTGAATCTGGTAAGGAAACTTTGTATTACGTCTGACAAATGTTTCAGGAAGTGTGCTGACCCATGTTCAAGGTTTTTGACACCTGAGGACACACACAACCTGTGTGTTTTCTGTCTGGGCGAGGAGCACGCACAGACAGTGCCGTCTGACTCTCTTCTCGAGGGAAGAAGCATCAACATCTGTGCCTGGTGGTTCTGGCCCCGCTCGTGCTGAGGCAGAGCAGTGGCTTAAATCATGGGGCTCACAGGTGGAGCTCGCAGAGGAGTTTGAGAGAGGCGTAAATCTCTCTTAGCCCCCAGCGGCTGGCGAGGATGAGCTGCTGGATAACGATGATGTCCTGTCATCTGGCTTCTAGCCCTGGAGAACAGGAAATGGCGGTTGAAGAAGAAGCAGGTGAGCCTGTTGTTTCTTCAAAGCCTCCCTGCCCTGTGTATTCTGAGCTGCTGGAGGTTATGGAGCGTGCTTCTGGCAGGCTGCAGGCTGCAGCTGCCTTGGGAGCGCGTTAAGAGAGGGACCGCACGCGGATGGCTCGACGAGCGGTTCCTTTCTGGCCATGGCCCTGCAGCTCCAGTGAGCCTTCCATTACTTCCTGATCTCCATGTTGAGATCGAGAAGGCATGGAGGAACTCATATTCGGCTTGCATTCATCGACATCAGTGGGCGAATTTCTCTGATGTTGAGGGATTGAGCCATCATGGGTATGTGTCGACGCCTCCTATTGACGAGACGTTTGCAATCTCGTCACGAGGGCGAGCACTGACACTGAAAGCTCCAGTCCTGCCATATAAGCCCCTCAAGACCACTTCTCGTTTGAACGGTAAGGCATACATGCCAGCGGGTCAGGCTGGTGCGGCTCTACACACCATGGTGATGTTACAAACTTTCCAGGCCGACTTGATGAAAGGTCTGGATCAGGGGCAGGGTTTGTTCCCTGAAGTGGTGGAAGAGCTGCGACCGCAACACAGATCTCGCTCTCCGGGCCACTAAGCAAACCGGTGCATCGATTGGAAGATCGATGGTAGCGATGGTGGCCACGGAGAGGCATCTGTGGCTGAACCTGGCAGATATCGGGGAGAAAGACACCTGTCCACGCCCCTTCTTCTTCTGCCTCTTATATTTTGATTCCTTTGTTAACATGCTCAGACGCTTCTTAACAGTCAGGCTGATTGAACATTTTTCTGACGGCTCACCTTCTGGCTTGATAGTGAAAGAGGCTCTTTTAGGCTTTAAAGAACCCTAGATTCCATCCTTCCCTGTGGAAAAAGAGGAGTCTTCGAGCCACAGGAAGGTAAGCTGGGTCTATATTTATGTTATATAATATGTTGACCTTGTTTTCCTGTATAGTTTTTCATGAGCATGTAGTTGGGAAAAAGAATAGGGTTTTTTTGAGCACTGAAGTTTTATTAGGTTGGCTGGAACGATTTATTAGTACTGTGCCGTCCACAAAATTGCCGCCTCTCACCACCTTTGATAGAGTAGCTTCTCCTCTGGTTTTAGCTAAAGTAGATTTGAGTTAGCTCTCTTTACTTCAGATAGATCTAATGTCTGGTGTTGGCCTCTCGGGCCGCCTGACATTGTTTGCTTGTTGAGCTTTTCTTTTAAGTTCCTCTTCTCTGGTTGAGTTCAGAGGTGAAGCCCAGGCAGATCTATGCTTTGTGTGGCCCTGCAGGCCCACAGCTTAGCGAACTAGGCTTTCTGTGATTTACTAAAGCATTCAGCCTTTATTGCTACTATCCCTTGTCAGGTTGTATAGTTCCTAGTTCTGGCCTCCTCTTTTTAGAGTCGTTAGGCCATATGCCCATTTCCCCCTTGTTAATAGTGTAGGTGCATGGTTAGATAGCAAGCTAAGGTAGCAAGCTGTCACTAGCCTCCCTGATGTTGTTGTCTCAGGTGGTAGGCTTTAGGGTTATTGGGGTTCTACTGAGTATATGATCTCAGTGTTTTCCATACATTGACTAGACTGTGGCGGCCCGCCACATTCTAATTTGTCCCGCCACAGTCTCAAAATGAAACGGAAATTAGGCTTGTCGTGATATTTAAATAGCCGTCTGATAATTGCGCTCTTTCATATGGCAAAAGTGGGAGTCATAGAGCAAAAGAAATAGACTAGCACCAATTAAGTTTTCGTGCACTATATTCAAACTCATCTGAAGCCATTTCATAGCTTCATGTGAGGGATAGAAGAATATGTGCATCGTTAAATTTAAGTTCACGGAAACTCGTCTTCCCTCCGCTGCAGCTGTCAATCATTCTCACAGCGCGTCGTGTTCGGTAACGGCAGTCAGCAGCACGCACGGTAAAACTCTCCAATATAATATATTCCCATTATAATACTTGATATGTAGATAAAGGACTGTGGATTTGCATAAAATGAGTTTATTGCTGTTTCTGAATGGTGTCATCATACTGGCTACAGGGTGTCTGTTAGATCGCACAACACAAGGTGTGTGAATTCGCGTCACACGCACGATAACTGGAATTTAAAAGTGAGAAGAAACATATGATCAATAAACTGTTAACTTAGATGTAGATATACGCAGGGATCCTCTTTGTGCCGTGAACTTTTCAATGCGCAGCGCAACTGCGCACTGCGATTCCATATTGCTTCAAGCACATCATTCTGCAGCCGGATGCGCATAAGCGGTTTTTGCTGCTGTTTTGAGGCGTTTCATATTATCATGGTTTTGCACACTGAAAGATTATTAATAGCCTGTTTTGTTCTGTCGTATCTATAGCTTGTTGCCCCATTAAAAATCTGCACAATACATTTAAAATAAATGTCTTTTAATCTTACATTAATATAAATACATATAATTTTTACATATAAATATAAATCTAATATATATATATATATATATATATATATATATATATATATATATATATATATATATATATATTCATTTCGTAATACAAATAGTAATTTAAACTTTTTATTAACATTTGGATTTTATAAAATTACTGTGCAAAGTTTTTTTCAAGAATTAGGCCAGCATAATTTTTGCTGCTGAATAATATAGTCACCTGGTTTTATTTATTTATTTATTGGTCAGCTTATGATTATATATTTTTAATCATTTGTTGTTTTTCTCTATAATGAAGTAGTGTGTTTAGTGCATTCTGGATTGTCAAAGAGTGACCATTAGTTGCACAAATACAGATGTATAGATAAAGGCCCCCACTAATAAATTAATTCAACAAAGGTAACCTCTTTTGCTACATATTTTTAATGGTTTAAATGTATACTCTACATGTTTAACCACTTATGAACTATCATTTAGCCTACTATATGTTGTGTACATGACTAATGTGCCCTACCATCACCAATAAATAAATTACTTTTAAAGCACAAAATTGTTTACAAGAGAACAAGTTTCTTCATTGATCTAATCACTTAAATTTTGGTCTAAGAATGCACCAGATTTATGCATATAAATTTAAAACGTACAAAATTTTCCTCCGGGGGACCATGCCCCCGGACCCCCCTAGAGGGACCGATGTCCACCCACCACAGTCTCACAAAATCCTGTGGGAAACACTGGATCTGATGGATTGCATAACTCCGGTTGAGTGGTATACAGGTGTTGTTGCTAGATGTTCATGAGTTTTGCTCACTTAATTTAGCACTGACACAGGTTTATGCCTGTGACTGTCCAAAGTAGTTGGCCACTGCAGGCCTCCTTCAGACCATGGTAGCATATGTTGTTGTGCCCCCTTTCTGTTAGGGCTAGTGTGTTTAGGTACATTGCCTGTTGGAATGTGTAGACTTAAGCTCAGGTTGAGTTAAGTAAGTTAACCGACAATTGTTTATTGGGTTTTAGAGCTGGCTCCCTTTGAGCTTGGTCACCTGTAGAACCACTAGCTGGCGCTTCATGTATTTTGGAGTCGCAGGCCCCGCTTGGGCCTCCTTGAATTAACATGTTGGCACAGTTCTGTGTTGGTTTTGCTATCACTGCCACTAGCTACGCCCATATCTACTATAGCAGGCCTGGTTTGGGCTTCTCTAAGAGCATGCTGGCAGAGTATGTACTCCTCTTGCTTTAAGATTAAAAAGTGTTTTACTGAGTACATAGCCTGTTGGTTTGTGTTGGAATTTTTAGCTCTAGTTGAGCTAAATAGTTACCTCACTAAGTAAGTCTGGTTCTATTATGACTCTATTTCATGTTATAGCCATGGTTATAGCGATCTCTGGAAGTCTCTGTTAGTTCCTGGAATGTCACATAGTATGCCTGTTCTTCATTAGGAGGCATTTGTGGACTAAAGGTGCACAGAGCGCCCTCCGGCTGCAAGTATGGATTGAAAACACAGTATCCAATAATAAATAAATAAATAACAAACAATAAGTTAACAATAAATGTTGAATAAATATTACTCCTCTGTATAGAAAATTGACATAAACATATGAAAATCCATCAATATTTCTCCAAATGTGCATGCTTTTAAAATGTGAAGCTTGAGTCTTAGATCTTTTTAATGATTTATAGTTTGTCAAGTTTAACATTTAGGCTATATAATATAGTAGCCTATATGAAATGCCATAGAGGTAGGAATGTTTAGATGCTTTGCATCACAGAAATACATTATATTTTAAAGTATATTAAAATAGAAAACCATTATTTGGTTAGAGACTTGAGACTTCTTTTAAAACATTAGTAATGCATCCAATCTTTTGACTGGTACTGTAATTTAACATAGACCTATACAAATTTTTGTTCACATGATGTTCAATAATACGTGCATGAGATCACAAAAATCATGTTTTTTTTCTTTTTCTGTTATCAGCATGATCACAGAGGGTTTTTTCACATAGCCTACCTGACTGAAAAAGCTCATTATGTGGCTCATTATGCAGATCTTTTGTCTTCTTAGGTGTGAATCACAGCATTATTTATGAAGATTCATGCCTCCACGCATAGTGTGTTTCTTGACAAAAAGTGTCTTACAAAATCTAAATCAATATATCGTTTTATATGAGCGAGTAGGCAGGATCATTTTACATCATTTTGAAGCAAAAACTCTAGTCTGCAACCTCCAATACCCAGAAGTCTTGTGAATACATATATAATATATATTTTTGGCCTTATTTCAGTGATTTATGTTTTTTGTTTTTTTTAATTACCACGCATAAACGTTATTCCTTCGAAAATTCAAACATGTACATACATGTTGCTCACATATTATGGTAGCCTAGTTCGTGCTGAATGCAGTGTAATGACACTTTTTCCATTTATATGTTTATGAATAACTGAAAAAAGCACAAATGTCAGGGCATGTCAAAACTTCTCCAGGGCCCCAAAAATCCTCAGACCCCAGAGGGTTAAAAGAACACTTTTACTTAATCTTTACTATCTGGCAACCATGCACACGAGCCCTCTCTACACTGAGGAAGAAGCGCGGATGATCTGAAAACAAGAGAAAACAAGTAAGCTGGAGTTAAGCACTCTTCTTTTGAGATTTTCTACTTAAATTAAAGTGTCTATATTTTGCTGCTCGTTTACTGACTAAATCTGGGACCAAAGTGCAGGCTGATATCCAGCAGTGGTTCTCAAACTGACTGAACTGGAAGTGCCATTCATTTTATTCTACTCCACCTTAAAATAACATGAAAACTGAACATTTGAATATTTCTAGCAGGTAAAATGTTGTATATACACGACATTCAATCAAATTACCTAATTTTTTGCGGTCGAAACTGACTGCACCCACACAAGCCAGCATCAAGCTACATTAGTGCTGTTCTCGATAATATAACGTTACCTTTGTGAAAGTGGGGATTTAGCACTTAATAGCATGAAGAACAAATATAGACATAGACTGCATGTAGATTTAAGATTAAAACTCTCTTCGATACAAAAACATACCCTTCTGCGAGTTACTGTTTTTAATGTTGATCATATTATATCAGCAAGAATATTGCCCTAATATATATAATATCCCGAATATTGATTTTATACAACAGTTCAACAAACAAAAGGGCAATATTAAGTGATGTACATTTTAAACAGTATTGTCAGTATTTTTGCTCTATTTTGCAACAAAAGCCACAGCAGATCAGCACACAAGCTGTGTTTCGTGAATGAATTGTCAATGATTCAATGATCCATTCATAAATACAGCCGCTTGCTTTGATACTGAATGAATGAATGACTCGATGATTCACTCATAAAAACAGTGACTTACCGCCACCTACTGACGGTTTTAATGTAATATTTAAAAGTATCACTTTGTTTTTATCATCATTGTATTTATTGAATTTTTAAAAAAAAATTATTTAAGGCATTATTTATTTTACAAAGGTATTTATAAAGGTAAAAAATGCACTGGAAACATTGATTTAAGAAGGCAAATATTGTCCCTTAATGGAAAGGTGTAACTGCAGTCTAAATGGAAAAGAGAGGGTACACAGAAGAATGTTAAATCCCTCAGGGGGTATGACACTCTAGAAAGTTTGAGAACCACTGAAAGAGGATATGTACAATTGCACAAGTGTTACTGCTAAGAGTGCAATGTTAAATTTTTCATAAGCTTAAATGAATTGGTCTAAAGTGAAAAATTATTATGACTATTTTGTCTAAAGACTACATATAAAATAGCTATCAAAATGAATGTTGGTAACTGTAGTTTGACTAAAAGTAATGACTAAGATTTGACAAAAATGTGATGACTTTTCATCGACTAATACTAGACTAAAATGACTAAAATGTGACTAAGACTAAGGAGCATTTTCGTCTCAAGATAAAGACCTAGACTAATTCAAACATGGCTGCCAAAATTAACACTGGTTGCCACTAGCCGGCGCCATGTGTCTGTGAGTTGTAGGCCCTTTGGGCTTCCTTGGAAATCATGGTGCCGTATGTTTTGTACTCCTCTCGCTTAGAGAGTAAAAAGTGTAATAAATGCATGTTTATTGTTCAGTTCACATTCTGGTGTTTTTGCTGTGGAGAAAGGAAAAATGTATGGTCATGGTTATTTACATTTGGGAATGTCAGACCACAGTAACTGAAACTTTACTCTGTACTTATTTCCACTGTCTAATTATAAAACACTAAACTGACACTAATTGTGGTATCTGAAGATCTGTTTTGTTTTTTGTTTTTTTTTAAGGTAAATTAAGTAAGTTCCCCTAGATAAAATTCTTACATTTGAGCCATATTTATTGGTGAGAGGGCTACACATAGTTACTTGTTTTTATGACATGTGGACTTAATAAATCATTATCTTGAGCAAAGTAAGCAAGCTGACATTAAGTACAATGTATATCTTTTATTTCAAATATATACAAATGTTATTCATATATTTTAGTTTTTCAAGAGATTTTAAGCACTGTTTAAAGGGGTACTTCACCCCTGGAAAGATGAATGTGTATTTAAAATTGGTCATTTATGTAGTAGAAATGTGAAATTATTTTCGAATTTGGAGCTTTCTAGACTGAGAAAAGACAGAAAATGTATTTTTGACTAATGTGGATGAAAGACAACAACTCCCAGAATGCACTTGTTTTGCTGCCCTTGCGAGGCCACGCCCAAACCACGCCTATCGGTTACAGGCGGCATTACCAGGAAAATTCAAACAACTAGGCTTGCTTTGTTACATATTAATTCTATAAATCGTGAGTTAGTTCATACATTTACAGCGAAATGGTGCTAAATTGCTTTGTACCTGGATGTACACCCAAAACCAGGAAAGGACAAGTAAGTTTCCATCATTTTCCGATTAAGTTAAAGATTTGGAGCGATGTAAACAGTGGCTGCGGGCCATCAAACACCCGAAGTTTGGAGATGACACCGTTATAGAAAACCTAAAAAAAACGCAGATTATGTAGTCTCCATTTCAAGCACGAGGACTACGAACCAAATATCCTTGCAATGAAGAGAACCGTTCTGAAGGACACCGCAATCGATATTCACTTTCCCAGAGGACGAACAGCCTGGGCATCTCGTACTAAGCGTATTCGCCTAGAGGTAAGACTCGCTGATACTAGACTGATAACACAGTAGCCTATATGTAGTGTTGTAGGTAGCAGTAAAACTGCAAACTTAGCAAAGTAACGTTAGATAGACAATTACATATAAGTTGCATATAAGTTGACTGTTATCAAAGTAAAGCCACTGTTCTGTAAAACTGAGTTAGTCTATTTATCTATTTATGCTAACGTTGCCACAAAAGCCTGTTGCTGTATTGGTTGAGATGACTGCAGAGACCGATAAATTTGCGAGATGAACCACTGATGTAGTGCAGACAAAATAAAGTTAATTACTGTAAGCTTAAAAATATAATTGACACCCACTTTTGATAAAATGTTTGATCTATGTCCGTGAGTAACCTCAAACGCGCATATGTATGGGCGTGGTGAAAAAATGCGGAACTACCTGCTATTACTGGCTGTAGTTTTAAGCCTCTGGCCAAAAAAGCCTCCGATGACGCAAAATGACGATTTTTGCGTCATCTGAGGCTTTTTTACAGAATAAAAATGCATAAATCTCTCATCTCGGGCTGATATGAAGGGGGAAAGCACGGTAACTCGAAAATACTAGTGGTATTCTACTAATACAAAGCTTAATGCCAAATCCTGAAGTAACCCTTTAAGCACCATCAGAACAAGCATTTGATTTAATGGATTGGGATTAATCCTGATTAAAAACATTGTAGTTTTAAATATTTTTATATCAGAATCAGAATGAGCTTTATTCGCCTATAAGGACTTTGTTGAGAACAGAAAGATTACTTATTTAAATAAGTAAACCAAGAAAATAATAATAAATAAGTAAAATAAAATAAATAACAATACTAATGTGGTATACATCTGGAACAGAAGACATACAGATTTGTATTATATATACAGCAGGATGAATAGAATATATATATATATATGTATATATACACAACTAATTTTTACTGTTCCTCAAGTAACATGTCGACATGTAAACCGATCATCTCTTCCTAGTTATTGTGTTAATGATGTGGTCACAACAGACGGATGTTGTGCTAATAGTGTTTAGAGCTTTGAAAATGTCACTACAGAAAGAATGAACTGATTAAAACCGTAGAAGTGTTTGGTTTAGTTTAGTACTAGTGCATCTCGAACATAAAGTTATCTGAAAGCTGATGAGGAGAGCTGTGTAAAGAGATTTGAAGTGTATTGAGAAACATGTCCTAAAAATAGTAAAAACTGTAAAAAGTGCAGAAGACTTTAATTGTGTTCATCATCCCATTTGGGTTTGATTTAAAATAAATGCTCATAATCTCAGTGTTAAAGCTGTCACTTCAACAGTCCAGTATGGGAGTAAACTGGTTGTCAGCGCCACCTGCTGTACTGATGTGAATTTGATCTTCATTCAGCTCTTCATCTATTATTTTACATTTGGTTTGAAACTATGAAGTGAAAATCTCAAGCACACAACAGATCCACACAGACACACAATCATCAACTCACAGATCAGACACAATATGAAATCTGACAACAGAAACCATGAAAGATCGAGGAGGCTTGATATCAATGCAAGATAACGCAAAATCCAAATTAAAGTGAAATGCTTTCAGGATAAATAACCAGCAGGGAAACATCACACACGATTATGCTTAATAAATCGAGAGGAGAAGAAATAGTGATAATAAATGAAATATGATTCATAAGTCATCTGAATCAACACTGAACTGATTGAGCTGAATAACGACACTACTGTCTTTCACAGCCGCTTTACAGCAGAATCTGAACCGTCTCCACAGCTGTTTCCATGACTGATCCTGTTTTTATCACTGTGAAGCTGTTTTGACAAACTACATCAGTCCAGACAACATCCCAGCCATCAAAACACCAATGCTGACAGAGACAGAAGAAGCTGCAAGACAAAACAGTGACACTTTCAGCTATTTGAAGATCTCCTCTGTGTCTCCAGAAGATCTTCCTCATTTGAACAGACACTTGATTCCAGCAGAGCTGATGGAGAAGAGGATCTCCGGCCTGCTGGAAACAGCTCCAGGTTAACTTTACCAGGTTCAGCAGGTAATATAGTCAGTGGTCATGCCTCAGGTCTCGACGGTCGAGTCTAGTTTATTTACAGAGCGCTTTACCACTACGCTATAGACCAAAGACTCTACAGTCAGTAAAAACACCATAAAACATCAAATATATACATCATAAACATAAAACAAAATACAGCTCCCAAAAACACCAACAATTCAAAGACCATAGAAAATAAGGAAGTTTTTAAGTGAGATTTCCACATCCCAGTGGAGGAAACGGATCTGTTATCAGACAGAAGGGCGTTACACAACCTCAAACCAGAGAGAGAGAGAGACACACACACACACACACACACACACACACACACACACACACACACACACACACACACACACACACCTTCCAGAAAGCAGGTTTGTATCTCAGAGAAGATGTTTCAGGGTTAGTTTACTTCAGATAAACGTCTCTAAGCTTCAGATGTGTGAAAGCACAGATTATGTGTATAAATTATTATTATTCAGCCATACTTTTCCCATCTCACATGTTCACAGATCTGAATTCAAAAGTGAAAATATTGTATGTATTTATGGACTCTGTTTTTGAAAATAGATGAAAACAATAAAAGAAAGATAAAACACTCACCTCAAACAATATTTGTAGACACTTTTTTCTTCTCTTCATGTTGAACAGTGGCTCTGAAATTTCTTTCTCTTTCTCTGAAAATAAGGAAGTGAAACTACTTTTCAAGTGTCAGTGACAGTCAGACGTCAGCAAACACACTAACTCTTGGCTGTTTTTTTATTCTGAAATCTGTGTTCTCACCAAACTGAACTGTTTGGAAGTAATTTGTTTCAAGTTTTACTTTTTTTTTTTTTTTTTTTTTTTTTTTTAACAAAAGGTTAGAGAGAAAAATACTGTACCATGGTACAACAGTATTACTCACGCTATCAAAAGAGAAACCTGTAATCTAGAATGCAAATGGAGACAAACTCGTTTAGAGGTCTTCAGAATCACGTGGAAAGACAGTATGGAAGTAAATCAGTAGCAAAACACGAGAGGTTGCTGATTTGAATGTGAGAACTTGTCGTATTAATATTTGTATTTGTAAACTGAAATTTACACTCACAGCCCTGATGTGAAACGCTGAATGTTTCGATTTGCACACGCAGACAACAATCAAAACACCCGTGTTACGAAGTTGTAGTTGCAGATTAATAGTTACAAATGTGTAAAATGGCATTCACATAAACAAAATGACAGACACAAATGTGTGAGACATATTTACTTTTACACTTTACTTCAGTTTCGCTGTACAGCTTCAAGTCGCCGCTTACAACCTCTCAGATCTGGCAGTACAAGTTCAATTCCTGGCGCTTTGACTTTTGCTACTCTTTTTGCAATATTCCTGTAGCAAAACTGACTTGAGCACTTGAAAGCAGAAGTGAGAGAGCAGAACGGGGGTGGGGGATGAAGGCATTTTATTGGTCGATGCCTGACCAATGAACAACGCCATCCAGTGCGACTTGGCATGTGGAAAGAAATAATTGCATATGTATGAGACAATATTTTCATTAAAATATCATTAGTTTTAACAGGTTTTTAATGTTACAGTAAAAGAGTAGTAAAGTTTTGCACCACCAAAACAGCGCGATCTGCTCTATGTAGTGACGTCATTGCGTACAAAAATGTCCCATTTCATTGGCTGATGATATTTGTGATTAATTATATTTTAATTATATTTTAATTTGAATGAAAACAGGGATTTTATCCCCCCCCCCCCCCCCCCCTCCAAAGAAACATGTGATTAATGAAAAACGAAGCCTCACATTGTTTAGTCATGTGAATGCTTCACTTTGCCTGTCAGAATGTTTGAACCCAGACCACTACTATATGAAAGTTCAAGTCCATTTACTAAACATTTTAAATATATAAGCCTGTAGCCTATATTACATCATCATATGTTCTGTCATATAGGCTACAATAAACACACAACAGCACAATTTACTTGCATCAAACTACTCAGTAGGCTATGTATTATTAGTAATTATTATAATTATTCTTTTTGTTGATCCATTTCATTTATTGCCAGACTTTAAGATGTGAATTATATTATTGAAATAAACACATTTACTGTCGTCAGGCTTTCATTTGTGTTTAATGGATAAAACAACGGAGCTGCGATCTCAGGTTTATGGCTGCTGTAAATTTTACCTGCCACAAGATGGCACTGTTTTCGACACTTTTGATGCTTTGAAACCTTTCCCGAAACGTTAAGAGAAAAGCTTCAAATATTTAACAATCTTCATTTTTCCATCCCTACTCAATGGTTTTAGGCCTTTTTGCAAATGTTTCAGTCGAATTTAGCTGTTTTATTGAGCGTTTACTCATTTTGAGCCTGTTTTTTTAAACATTAACCATCTGTAACGTCATATCCAATCAGATTCCTTTTCACCCATATCCCCCACGCCCACCATGCACGCACATACACACGTTTGACTTTACAACACACAAACGCACACCTTTATTTATCCTCATTCTCTCTTGCTCTCTTAATATGTAGTGCAGAGAGATTTTAATAATCAATTAAAATATTTTGTAAAAAAATAAATTAAATTAAAATAGCGCCCTCTCGGTAAAGTCGTTTATTGGTTGGAGTCAGCCAATGAAATGGGATGTTTTTGTACGCAATGACGTCACTACATAGAGCAGATCGCGCTGTTTTGGTGGTGCAAAACTTTACTACTCTTTTACTGTAACATTAAAAACCTGCTAAAACTAATGATATTTTAATGAAAATATTGTCTCATACATATGCAATTATTTCTTTCCACATGCCAAGTCGCACTGGATGGCGTTGTTCATTGGTCAGGCATCGACCAATAAAACGCCTTCATCCCCCACCCCCGTTCTGCTCTCTCACTTCTGCTTTCAAGTGCTCAAGTCAGTTTTGCTACAGGAATATCGCAAAAAGAGTAGCAAAAGTCAAAGCGCCAGGAATTGAACTTGTACTGCCAGATCTGAGAGGTTGTAAGCGGCGACTTGAAGCTGTACAGCGAAACTGAAGTAAAGTGTAAAAGTAAATATGTCTCACACATTTGTGTCTGTCATTTTGTTTATGTGAATGCCATTTTACACATTTGTAACTATTAATCTGCAACTACAACTTCGTAACACGGGTGTTTTGATTGTTGTCTGCGTGTGCAAATCGAAACATTCAGCTTTTCACATCAGGACTGTGAGTGTAAATATCAGTTTACAAATACAAATATTAATAGGACAAGTTCTCACATTCAAATCAGCAACCTCTCGTGTTTTGCTACTGATTTACTTCCATAAGACAGCTTTTATAGAAAGACTCTAAGAGCAGCCAGGGCCGAGCATCTCCGCAAACTCATAGAAAATAACCAAAACAATCCACGGTTCTTGTTTAGTACAGTGGCTAGATTAACAAATAAACAGACATCACCAGAACAAAACATTTTATTACAGTTTAGTAGTGATGACTTTATGAATTTCTTTACTGAGAAAATCAAAAGCATCAGATATACAATTGTAAATGTACAACCTTTAACAGATTTTTATGATTCAGCCTCAATTATCACCCCTCAAGAACAGTTGCAGTGCTTTACAACTATAGGACAGGAAGAGCTAAATAAACTTCTCTGCGTCTAAACCAACAACATGTTTATTAGATCCAATACCCACTAAACTACTGAAAGAACTGTTACCTGTAGCAGAAGAGCCTCTTCTCAATATTATCAACTCGTCTTTATCTCTAGGTCACGTCCCACGACCATTCAAACTAGCAGTTATTAAGCCTCTCATTAAGAAACCACAATTAGATCCAATTGTATTGGCAAATTACAGACCCATTTCAAATCTTCCATTTATGTCTAAAATACTAGAAAAAGTGGTATCGGCCCAACTGTGCTCCTTCTTACAAAAAAAACGCTATCTATGAAAAATTTCAGTCAGGATTCAGATCTCATCATAGCACAGAAACTGCGCTCATTAAAATTACAAATGACTTACTTCTAGCTTCTGACCAAGGCTGTGTCTCAATACTAGTGTTACTTGATCTCAGTGCTGCGTTCGACACTATAGATCAGTGTTTATCAACCCTGGTCCTGGAGGACCCCCAACACTGCACATTTTGAAAGTCTCCTCTGCCTGACACACTCATTTCAGGTAGTGGAGTTTCTTCTAATGAGCTGATGAGTTGAATCAGGTGTGTTTAACCCTTTCGAAGTGTGAGTTTAGAATATTCTAACTGTTTCCCCAGAGTGAGTTTTTTTAAGGCGACCGTTATTTTAGAACGTTTGTCTTTAATGTTTCCATAGCGACGCGTCTTGCGTGTCACGAGCGCTGAGCGCAGCCACAATAACACTATGACAGATGGATCGCTATTATTTTGTTTTTCCTTTTTTATTTAAAATATTCACAAACTTGCTTACCATGTCATCAACTATCTGATATTCCGATCCTCAAATATGTGTAAGTGAGTGTGTTTTGTCGTTTAAAATCCTTTATAAATGATCTTTATCTTGATCTATAACACGAGATGGGCGCCGCCATCTTAGTTTGCCCCTCAGTTCACAGAGTCCTGTCAGTCGGATTTACAGCAAGTGAATTCATCATTTTCTCCCGAAATATATGCAAGTAAGTGGCTGGTGAACTGGAAGAATAATAGAGTAAACTTTTTAGTTACTTGGGCCCATTATGTGTGTCTGATATGAATAAATGTCGGCAAATTGTTTATGCATGGATTGTTATTGCTGCTTCCACTGATGTCTGACATCAGTGTGTATTTTATAAACTCTAAATATATTGTTTTAATGGTGCTTATGCGTATTTAAATGTCTGAAACCTTAAAAGAAACGTTATGTGGCTGAAAACACTGCATAGTTGTGATATATGACAAGAGCTGAGCGCGTCCGTCTTGCAGCCAAAGCGCGAAAGCGCAGTTTGAATCTGGCAGTTATGTGACGTCGCTGAACGTTCGAAATCCCATATGTGGGACCGTACCGCTCAAAGGGTTAATTAGGGAGAAAGACAAAACCTGCAGTGTTGGGGGTCCTTCAGGACCAGGGTTGAGAAACACTGCTATAGATCATAAAATACTCCTAGATCGACTACAAAATTACACTGGTATTCAGGGCTAGGCATTACGGTGGTTTAGGTCGTACCTTTCAGACCGACACAATTTTGTTTATATAAATGGGAAAAAATATAAGATCACGATAGTAAACTATGGAGTGCCGCAAGGATCAGTGTTAGGCCCTCTGCTATTTTCAATATACATGCTGCCACTTGGCAATATTACAAGAAAACATGGAATTAGTTTCCACTGCTATGCCGATGATACTCAGTTATATATTTCAACACAACCAGATGAAATCTCTAAATTATCCAATCTGACAGTGTGTTAAAGAAGAAAAACATTGGATGACTAGTAATTTTCTTCTATTAAACTCAGATAAGACTGAAGTATTACTTATTGGACCAAAAACCTGTACACAGAATCTCTCAGACTACAATCTGCATTTAGAAGGATGTACTGTTACTCCACCCTCAACAGTTAAAGACCTGGGTGTTATATTAGACAGCAACTTGTCCTTTGAAAATCATATTTCATATGTTACAAAAACAGCCTTCTTCCACCTCAGAAACATTGCTAAGATACAGAATATGTTATCTATTTCTGATGCAGAAAAGTTAGTTCATGCTTTCATGACGTCTCGACTAGATTACTGTAATGCATTATTAGCTGGTGGTAAAGGGACATTCAAGGAATACCTTGTAGAAAAAATAAAAAAAACACATCACAGAGAGACAAAAGAAACTCTTCCAGAAGAAAGAGCTAGATAGGCTAAGAAAAATGGTGGTTTAGGAAGAAGTGGACCTGCTCCGTTGGTTTTATTATTTTGCATTCTGCATTATTTTGTTAATGTTGTTTATTGTGTTCATTATATAGTTTTCACATATAAAAAGCGTTGTAGCATTTAGAAGCACATAACGATACACAGTTAAAGCCACGCTCTCTAAACATTTATATGTATGTTTCTTTTATTTTAGCCATTTTATTTACCTGTGACTTTTTAATTTGTATTTTTTTTTTTTGATGTTTCTTCCATTCTGTTTTGGTCGTTTCTTTTGAACATTGAACAGTTTTTGTATCAATATTTGTGTCAAACTGTGTGTGTGTTTTCCCCCAAATTGCATTACTGTTCAATAATTTGTGCCATATACATATAGTTTCACTTTAACCAAAAGGAATAAGTTACAACTAGGGCTTCTTGCACAGAAACCTCTTTCCTAATTCGCATTCTCTATCATTTTTTCATTTTTTAAGAAGACAGGTCAGAAGGCGATACAAGGAAGTACAACAACATGTTGTGCGGCTAATTAATGAGAGCAATGTTGAAATGAAGAGGCTTGAACATCGTCTGCTGGCTTTGACCACACCTCCATGTACAAACAGTAAAATATAGATGCACACACATTTTTTCCCATATTGTGTTAAAGTTGTTTTTTATTATTATTTATTTGTTATTGAAATCTCTTTATTTGTTATTGAACTGTACTAGCTTAACTCAATAAATGTATTCATTTAGTTAGTATGTGAAAGGCAAGACACATTTCAAATTATTGTTGTGTCGTCACCTTGAATTAAATAATTAATTTATCACTGTGTTATCATTCACCTTTTAACAGCAAATACAGAAGCTGCTGAGCCAATTTATGGAGCCCCACAAGAATTCAGTCCAAGCATAGATCAGTGTGAGTTACATATATTGTGTTTGTGATTAAACTTTGGGAAAGTTCTCTGAAAGGTGACATTATACATTTAATATGTCTTTTAATACAGGCATTACAGATGCATGGGGAAGAAAGAAGATTTATGTGCTGCTTTCAAAAATAGGGCCCTACAAAATCTTCTTTTCTGACATACATAAAACTTCTCCTGGTGAGGAGCTCGAGAGTGAGGTACACAATCAAACATTTTTTATTTTTTACTTTGTTGTTATGCACAATAAACACAACATGTATGCACTTTCATGTAAACCTCGTTGTCAGCAGGTCATCAATGCATTCATGCACCTTGAGATCAAGAAATGTAATGCTCGGTCAGCAGAGCACGCCTTTTATATTGACAGTGATGAAATGGCCAGCGTCTGGAAAGGCCATTCAACAAAGCGGAAGGTTGGTCTATTCAGTGTCATTAATATACGGCTGCAAAAGCTTTGAATTCTAAAAAAATCTTTTGTATTTTCAGATTGACCTGTCAGTGTACCACTATATAATTGGTATCATAAACGACCACTGTCACTGGACAGTTATGGTATAGGATGCAACTTGCTTTGTTTTATTAAATAAACTAAACCAAAATGTTACACTAGTGTGCATAACTATGTTTCTATGTATTTTAAAATCCTGAAAGGTGATCATGCCAGCACAGAAGAAGACTTTATTTTTAGACCCTCTGGGAGAAAGCATAGTAAAAGTAGAGAAGTGCCAGGAGGTGATAAGGTATTAACAATGATATCAAAGATTTTTTTTTTTTTTCGCCCAGTAACACATTTAAAACTGCAATGCGTAGCACTGTCATTTGTTACACTGTTGTTTGTTGATTTAAGGGCATTAATGAATCAGACAGGATACAATGCCTCTACCTGGTTGTCCAAGACTGTTCCTCATCCCATGCAGACTGACTCCTCATCCTGTGGAGTTTTTGCACTGAAGGTATTAATGATGTTATGATGATGAACATTAATTTCTAATATCACAGTCCTAAATGTGATTTTATTTATTTGTTTATTTTTTTGGTAGTTTGCCGAATGCATTCTTCGTCTGCAGCCAGTCGAGTTTTGCAGTAGTGAGGCCTCAGTGAAGAAGCTCAGGAGACACATCACTGTCACACTACTACAAAACAGTGGTACGGAAGTTGTTTATTCTCAAGTTCAGATAAAGCACTGTTCCTTTTATGATACATTGTTTAAATCAGTTCTTTTAATTATTTTCTTATTGGGGAAAACACTTACCACGTAACAGATAACAAACAGTAGGCCAGGTAAATTTAAAATATAATACATCAATTGTAACTTACGAAGGGGAGAAGCTCAAAATAAAATATAGCTGCGAGCAGCGATGGCGGGCCCAAGCCCGGTGGCACCGCCACCCCGGTGGCTTCAGGGCAACTGTGCACAGCGGGCAATAGGCATTTAAAACGGTTAAACATCAAAGTACTATGTCAAATTCACTCCACATTTACTGCACTACAAGGTGCCGCTATAGAGCCCCTCCTCCCTGCCCATTTTCAAAGGATTACATGTGCCAAGTTTTAACATTATTCTGATGAATTTTGAAGCAAATCAGGTAAAAATAAGAGGGTGATCTCAATGTATGCTGAAAGTGACACATTTTCTGCTTCCAGTTGGTGGCGCTATGACTTTGAATCACAATAGTCACATCCATGTGATCAGCCTTGTACAACGAAGACTAAGCCGAAGTTTCATCAAAATCAATTAATGTATGCAGAAGTTATAACACTTTGTTTCCCTTTTCTTGCCATAAATTCGTTGCCTCGCCACGGCCAAACCGTTTGAGATATCCAAAATCCGTTTGCAATTAAACAACTTCAATGTGTTAGCAACAAGTTAAAAAAAGCTTGGTATAAATTGGATAAACCCTGTAGGAGTAGTAGTATAAAATTTATAGCCTGTTTTTTCAAAAAATTAACATTCAAACCAAAATAGCCGACTTCCTGTTGGTCGGAGCTAATGAATGTAAATTAGAAAATTGTCCGGCTTGATGAGAACAATATGTGTACCGAGTTTGGTGACTGTAGGAAAAACTAACCCCCCCACTTTTGTCAAAAGGTGGCGCTACTGAGCCCCTCCACCACGCCCATTTCTATGGCTTTGTCCATGTCTACTGGTTGACAATATTGATGTGTGTGTCGAGTTTCATGCAATTTGAAGCATGTTAAGAGCCTCAAAAACACTCAAGAATATTATTACAGTTTGACCTGTTGCCATGGCAACAATATTTCAAATATCAAAAATCCTGTCATAGGTCTACATCTGCTGTGTATTGACATTACACTGATGAAGTTTGAAGCAAATCAGGTAAAAATAAGAGGGTGATCTCAAAACATTTCAAAAAGTGATACACTTCCTGCTGCCAGTTGGTGGCGCTATAACTTTGACTCACAATAGTCACATCCATGTGATCAGACTCCTATAACGAACACACTCGTGAAGTTTCATAAAGATCAATATATGTATGCAGACGTTATAACACATTTCCTGTTTCCTTTTTCTCGCCATAAATTCGTTGCCTCGCCACGGCCAAACCGTTCGAGATATCAAAAATCCCCTGGCAATTTTTCATCATCAGTGTCTTGACTTCATGCTGACCGAGTTTGGTGGCGATCGGATTAATCGTCTAGGAGGAGTATATCAAATTCCAGAGCATGCGTTTTTCAAACAACCCTTAATAGCTGACTTCCTGTTGGCGTGGTGTTTAACTTAGAGCATGAAAGTTGTTCGGCCCGATGAGGTCTATATGTGTACTGAGTTTCATACTAATACGTGCAAGCGTGTTTAATATATGGACCAAATTTTCAGACTTTTTTCAAGGGGGCGCTGTCGAGCCCCCCTGCCACGCCCGGGTACCAGCCTCTCCGGCGTCCTAATGGCCGCGGATTCCAATGTGTGTGCCAATTTTCAAGAGTTTTTGAGCATGTTAAGGCCCCCAAAATGCCCCGGAAGACGGAAAAAAAAAAAAAAAAAAAAAAAAAATATAGCTGCGAGCAGCGATGGCGGGCCCAAGCCCGGTGGCACCGCCACCCCGGTGGCTTCAGGGCAACTGTGCACAGCGGGCAATAGGCACTTAAAACGGTTAAACATCAAAGGACTATGTCAAATTCACTCCACATTTACTGCACTACAAGGTGCCACTATAGAGCCCCTCCTCCCTGCCCATTTTCAAAGGATTACATGTGCCAAGTTTTAACATTATTCTGATGAATTTTGAAGCAAATCAGGTAAAAATAAGAGGGTGATCTCAATGTATGCTGAAAGTGACACATTTTCTGCTTCCAGTTGGTGGCGCTATTACTTTGAATCACAATAGTCACATCCATGTGATCAGCCTTGTACAACGAAGACTAAGCCGAAGTTTCATCAAAATCAATTAATGTATGCAGAAGTTATAACACTTTGTTTCCCTTTTCTTGCCATAAATTCGTTGCCTCGCCACGGCCAAACCGTTTGAGATATCCAAAATCCGTTTGCAATTAAACAACTTCAATGTGTTAGCAACAAGTTAAAAAAAGTTTGGTGTAAATTGGATAAACCCTGTAGGAGCAGTAGTATAAAATTCATAGCCTGTTTTTTCAAAAAATTAACATTCAAACCAAAATAGCTGACTTCCTGTTGGTCGGAGCTAATGAATGTAAATTAGAAAATTGTCCGGCTTGATGAGAACAATATGTGTACCGAGTTTGGTGATTGTAGGAAAAACTAACCCCCCCACTTTTGTCAAAAGGTGGCGCTACTGAGCCCCTCCACCACGCCCATTTCTATGGCTTTGTCCATGTCTACTGGTTGACAATATTGATGTGTGTGTCGAGTTTCATGCAATTTGAAGCATGTTAAGAGCCTCAAAAACACTCAAGAATATTATTACAGTTTGACCTGTTGCCATGGCAACAATATTTCAAATATCAAAAATCCTGTCATAGGTCTACATCTGCTGTGTATTGACATTACACTGATGAAGTTTGAAGCAAATCAGGTAAAAATAAGAGGGTGATCTCAAAACATTTCAAAAAGTGATACACTTCCTGCTGCCAGTTGGTGGCGCTATAACTTTGACTCACAATAGTCACATCCATGTGATCAGACTCCTATAACGAACACACTCGTGAAGTTTCATAAAGATCAATATATGTATGCAGACGTTATAACACATTTCCTGTTTCCTTTTTCTCGCCATAAATTCGTTGCCTCGCCACGGCCAAACCGTTCGAGATATCAAAAATCCCCTGGCAATTTTTAATCATCAGTGTCTTGACTTCATGCTGACCGAGTTTGGTGGCGATCGGATTAATCGTCTAGGAGGAGTATATCAAATTCCAGAGCATGCGTTTTTCAAACAACCCTTAATAGCTGACTTCCTGTTGGCGTGGTGTTTAACTTAGAGCACGAAAGTTGTTCGGCCCGATGAGGTCTATATGTGTACTGAGTTTCATACTAATACGTGCAAGCGTGTTTAATATATGGACCAAATTTTCAGACTTTTTTCAAGGGGGCGCTGTCGAGCCCCCCTGNTGGATAAACCCTGTAGGAGTAGTAGTATAAATTCATAGCCTGTTTTTTCAAAAAATTAACATTCAAACCAAAATAGCTGACTTCCTGTTGGTCGGAGCTAATGAATGTAATTAGAAAATTGTCCGGCTTGATGAGAACAATATGTGTACAAGTTTGGTGACTGTAGGAAAAACAAACCCCCCCACTTTTGTCAAAAGGTGGCGCTACTGAGCCCCTCCACCACGCCCATTTCTATGGCTTTGTCCATGTCTACTGGTTGACAATATTGATGTGTGTGTCGAGTTTCATGCAATTTGAAGCATGTTAAGAGCCTCAAAAACACTCAAGAATATTATTACAGTTTGACCTGTTGCCATGGCAACAATATTTCAAATATCAAAAATCCTGTCATAGGTCTACATCTGCTGTGTATTGACATTACACTGATGAAGTTTGAAGCAAATCAGGTAAAAATAAGAGGGTGATCTCAAAACATTTCAAAAAGTGATACACTTCCTGCTGCCAGTTGGTGGCGCTATAACTTTGACTCACAATAGTCACATACATGTGATCAGACTCCTATAACGAACACACTTGTGAAGTTTCATAAAGATCAATATATGTATGCAGACGTTATAACACATTTCCTGTTTCCTTTTTCTCGCCATAAATTCGTTGCCTCGCCACGGACAAACCGTTCGAGATATCAAAAATCCCCTGGCAATTTTTAATCATCAGTGTCTTGACTTCATGCTGACCGAGTTTGGTGGCGATCGGATTAATCGTCTAGGAGGAGTATATCAAATTCCAGAGCATGCGTTTTTCAAACAACCCTTAATAGCTGACTTCCTGTTGGCGTGACGTTTAACTTAGAGCACGAAAGTTGTTTGGCCCGATGAGGTCTATATGTGTACCGAGTTTCAGACTAATACGTGCAAGCGTGTTTAATATATGGACCAAATTTTCAGACCTTTTTCAAGGGGGCGCTGTTGAGCCCCCCTGCCACGCCCGGGTACCAGCTTCTGCCCGGCCCTGTTGGCCGCGGATTCCAATGTGTGTGCCAATTTTCAAGAGTTTTTGAGCATGTTAAGGCCCCCAAAAAGCCCCGGAAGACGAAAAAAAAAAAAAAAAAAAAAAAAAAAAAAAAAAAAAAAAAAATAATAATAATAATCCTTAGAAAAACAAGAGGGCCCTGCGCGAATTTTCGCTTGGGCCCTAATAATCCTTAGAAAAACAAGAGGGCCCTGCGCGAATTTTCGCTTGGGCCCTAATAATAATCCTTAGAAAAACAAGAGGGCCCTGCGCGAATTTTCGCTTGGGCCCTAATAATAATAATCCTTAGAAGAACAAGAGGGCCCTGCGCGCTTAATTCGCTTGGGCCCTAATAATCCTTAGAAGAACAAGAGGGCCCTGCGCGAATTTTCGCTTGGGCCCTAATAATCCTTAGAAGAACAAGAGGGCCCTGCGCGCTTAATTCGCTTGGGCCCTAATAATGTGTTATGTGTATGCCAGGTTTAAGAGATGTTTTTAAGATTTAAACTGACAGATTCTGTCTGCTTCCCAAACAATGCTAGGAAGACTGTTCCAATGTTTAGGTGCTAAAAAGGAAAAGGATCTATGGCCAGCAGTCAATTTGATATTTTAGGTGTTATCAACTGGCCAGAATTTTGAGATTGCAATAGACCTGAACGACTACAGGGGTATGAAAAAGTGCTTGCCCCCTTCCTGATTTTTTTTTTTGCATGTTTGTCACACTTTAATGTTTCAGACCATCAAATATGAATCAAAGATAACACAAGTAAACATAACACGCAGTTTTTAAATACATGTTTTTTATTATGAAGGGAAAACAAAATCCAAACCCACATTGACCTGTGTGAAAAAGTGCTTGCTCCCCGTTAAAACATAACTTAACTGTGGTTTATCACACCTGTGTTCAGTTTCTCTAGCCACACCCAGGCCTGATTACTGCCACACCTGTTCGCAATCAAGAAATCACTTAAATAGGACCTGCCTGACAAAGTGAAGTAGACCAAAAGATCCTCAAAAGCTACACATCATGTTAAGATCCAAAGAAATTCAGGAACAAATGAGAAAGAAAGTAATTGAGATCTATTAGTCTGGAAAAGGTTATAAAGCCATTTCTAAAGCTTTGGGACTCCAGCGAACCACAGTGAGAGCCATTATCCACAAATGGCGAAAACATGGAACAGTGGCGAACCTTCCCAGGAGTGGCCGGCCGACCAAAATTACCCCAAGAGCGCAGCGTCGACTCATCCAAGAGGTCACAAAACACCCCACAACAACATCCAAAGAACTGCAGGCCTCACTTGCCTCAGTTAAGGTCAGTGTTCATGACTCCACCATAAGAAAGAGACTGGGCAAAAATGACCTGCATGGCAGAGTTCCAAGACGAAAACCACTGCTGAGCAAAAAGAACATAAAGGCTCGTCTCATTTTTACCAGAAAACATCTTGATGATCCTCAAGACTTTTGGGTTTATACTCTGTAGACTGACGAGACAAAAGTTGAAATTTTTGGAAGGTGTGTGTCCCATTACGTCTGGCATAAAAGTAACACAGCATTTCAGAAAAAGAACATCATACCAACAGTAAAATATGGTGGTGGTAGTATGATGGTCTGGGGCTGTTTTGCTGCTTCAGGACCTGGAAGACTTGTTGTGATAAATGGAAACATGAATTCTGCTGTCTACCAAAAAATCCCGAAGGACAATGTCCGGCCATCTGTTCGTGACCTTAAGCTGAAGTGAACTTGGGTTCTGTAGCAGGACAATGATCCAAAACACACCAGCAGGTCCACCTCTGAATGGCTGAAGAAAAAACATGATGAAGACTTTGGAGTGGCCTAGTCAAAGTGCTGACCTCAATCCTATTGAGATGCTGTGGCATGACCTTAAAAAGGTGGTTCATGCTCGAAAACCCTACAATGTGGCTCAATTACAACAATTCTGCAAAGATGTGTGGGCCAAAATTCCTCCACATCGCTGTAACAGATTCATTGCAAGTTATTGCAAATGCTTGATTGCAGTTGGGGTGGCCCAACCAGTTATTAGGTTTAGGGGGCATGCAGTTTTTCACACAGGGCCATGTGGTTTGGCTTTTGTTTTCCCTTTATAATAAAAAACCTTAATTTAAAAACTGCATGTTGTGTTTACTTGTGTTATCTATAATTAATATTTAAATTTGTTTGATGATCTTAAACATTAAAGTGTAACAAACACCCAAAATCCGTCACGTAACAGAATGGAGGAAAAAAAAAACCTGTGAGAAACCAGGCTCAGTTGGGGGCCAGTTCTCCTCTGGCTAACAACAAACACATTCCAAATATATAAACCAGTTCTGTCTGGTAAACGATTGGATTAGGTAATATTAGGAATTAGGAAAATAAGTAATAAAGTCCTTCATATATGCAGTATGAGCCCTTTTGGTCAGTTTTCATGAAGAGGTTTTTGGTCCAATATGTCTGAATAATCAAGCATCATGTTAGTTCAGGCAGACCATGTCAGGCAAGCTTGAATTGGCTGATAGAGCTGTTCCCAATGTGTTCCAATCCAGTTTCGACATCTATCATAGCAGGCCATTTAAATTCCCATGCTTTCAGCATCTCTTCTATTGCTTGCTGCTTGCAATTCAAACTGATTCAAACACACTCCCACACACTTTTCAGTCCACCAGTCCATCCCGTTCTCTTGTACAAACATGTCCAGTACCTGGAATATGTACTCTGCTGTAGCTCTGGTCTCAAGTGACTGGCAGAACATAAAGTCCTCCTGATCTGCAACATTATTTTCATATCTCACCTAAACCGATAAATTGGCCAGAACTGCGACATCTGTAGTCTCGTCAAGCTGGATGGCAAAATATCGACTGTGCTCAATCAGTGTCTTTTTAACATCGTCAGCCATGTCTTTTATTCTCTGTGGCATAGTGTCGTTTGAAAGCGGCACCAAGTTTAACTCTTTGGCAGCTTTCTCTCCACACATGATGCGTGTCATCACTTTGGCTAAAGGTAGACACAGTTGTTCCCCAATTGTGTGCGGCTTACCGGCTTTGGCGAACCGGAGGCTGGCACGATATGAAGCTTCCTGTTCTTTGATTATGGGTGTACCACAGGATTAAATGGTGGACTTTGCATGCTTCAGTTCATCACGTTTTCGTAAAAAAAACAAAAAAAAAAACACTGGTTTGTCCTTAAGTGCCATGTGTTTGGTTGTTAGATGTTGTTTGAGATGCGATGGTTTCATACATCCATTGCTAAGAACTTTGCCACATAACACACACTGCGGCCTGGGCTCGTTCTCTTTCCCCCTATAAATAAATCGGTCACACTTTATATTAGGTGGCCTTAACTACTATGTACTTACATCAAAAAAAAAAAAAAAAGTACAATGTACTTATTGGGTTCATATTGAATTGCAAAACACTTTTGCAATTATGGGTTATGGGATGGGTCAACAGTGTAATTATAAATGTAATTACAAAAATTAATTACAGATGTAATTACATGCAGGTGTTTTTAAAATATAAGTACAATGTAAAAACATGTATGTACACAATAAGTGCATTGTATCAAATGATTAATTTAAATGTAAGTACATAGTAGTTAAGTCCACTTAAAGGCAGGGTAGGCAAAAAATTTTGTTCCAAATTTGTTTAAACTTTCTATATATATCCATGCATAATTAAAATGTAAGAACTCTGATAAAAAGAGTATAAAAATCGAGTGACTCTAGACCGTTTAATCTGTATTAAACACAGCTCATTATTTCCATCCGGGACGAAACATAGGATTGGCTTAGGCGACTGTCACTCTCTCGCAACCATGGCAACCACCCTTTTGACACACATGACCTGCCCACTTGCGCGCGCACGTTTGATTTGGGGAATTCAAGAAGCATGGATCCTAGGAATACCAAAACAATGGCAGAGAAACAGCAAGCAAAATTCACAGTACCGGCCTATGCAGTTAGTGAAGGCAAACCAGGCAAAAAAAGGAAGACAGTATCAGTACACGAAAAGGCAATGAACAAAAAGCCTTTGGATAAACAAAGAAATAAAACGCGAGTTAATATCGGCGTGGCTTTCCAGCTATGGCGAGAACTGAGAGCAGGATTGTGCACAGTTTGCACGCATGCATCAATCGGCATTTATCATATCATATGCATCATATAACAGTGGCAGGTCCCGAGGCAGGCGCATATAACCACGGAAGGTCCCGAGGCAGGCGCGCATAACCGTGGCAGGTCCAGTGGCAGCTCCCCCAGCCACGCAAAGATTTTACTCCCTCTCAACTGAGGGAACTCAAGGGGCTGAAAAGTGACTCCTTGATGGCTTTATTTCTGCTGGACAGGTAAATCTTTCTTTTTGTATTTTGATCATACATATTTTTTTGTTTATTTTTTCATGAAGCATGTGTCATTAGCACACGTAGCTGCGTAATATAGCTAACATAACATTACTTAGCGAGCCGTAGTAGAGACGATAAATAATCTATAGGCCTAGCTCAAGATGATAGCTATAGTGTTGAATTGTGCATAATTTTGCTTTAGATAACTAAATACATGTTTAACAGATAGTAGGCCTAACGTTACTCCGCATCTAGGAACTTTTCTTAGAACTATATTTACCCTCTGTCTAACTCTTTTACCATGTTCACCTGTAAGTTTACCTGCACGTTTTTTTTCGCCTTTGTTTTGTTTTTATATTCTCTACCTATGTTTACTGATGTCTTTATCTTGTATCTGTGTGTGTCGTACACACTTTGTTGTATGTGTGCGTTATTATTTTGTGTCTGCAATGCAGTTGTGAGTTGATATTTGAGTGTATGTTACTCTGTTGATCTGTAGAACAACGTATATGTTATGAATCTTACACAAAATTCATCTTCATCACAGTGTAAATGATGGTAATGGAAAAACGTGTATCATGCAACCTGTTTTTAGCTTTGCCTTATAGATAACTAGCTCGTTAGCGAATCAAAAAATATATATTTTAAACTTTACCAATATCAATATGCTAGCTTGATAGTGAGTACTAAAATACATCTTGTTTGTTTATCTTCATAATTATAGTTATTTTTATTACATGTGATTCTGACATGATGTCACTACATGCACTGTGCTCCTTCCTCTCCGCTCCTCTCAGGTAAATAATGCATCTTCCAGCTCAGTGGTCGGAGTCGCGCGTTCATGCGTTTTGGGGGCGTGGCTTTGGAAGGAGCCCAGAAGGGAGGGGGTGGAATGAATGGAAATAATGAGCTGTCTTTAAAACAGTCGTGAGAGGTCTACAGACACTCGATTTTTATACTTTCTTTTTCAGAGTACTTACATTTTAATTATGTATTGATATATAAATAAAGTTTAAACAAATTTTGAAAAAAAGTTTTTTTATACATTTTTTACCTACCCTGCCTTTAATATAAAGTGGGTCCAATAAATCCAAATTTGATGTAGTTTGAGTCATAATTTCTCACTGTTTTGTACTGTTTGCTGCTGCCAACAGATGCACCAGGGACATCACCGGCGCTATCAAAGCCACTTTTAGCACCTGTGCTCAGTTCTTGTGCTTGACACTTTCTCATCCTGATCCACACTTCTCTTACCAGATTGAAGCCACGATAGCAGTTTTGTTGAACTTTTCATAATTTATCCACCTCCACCTCTTCCCATCACAGCCAATTCATATTTAATTCAGCGATTCCTCTGCGTACCACTAGTGTGAGCCTGCATACCACAATTTGAGAATCACTGGTATACAGCAAATGAGACTGTACAGCGCCCACGTAACAGTCCACCTATCACAATCCATAGAGCAGTGTACTCGGTAAAATACCTATTAACTCTTTTGAGTAAGAGGAGTACAACATACACCAACATGCACTAAGGAAAGGGCCCAAGACAGGCCTATGACCTCAGCAGACACGTGGCATCAGAGGGGTACCCTATACATACACCAGTATGTTCATAAGGTGGACCAGAGGGCACATTACGTGTAAACATAAGGCATCAGTCTAGTTCGGCCGTAGGGTTCTAGGAGCAAAACAGAACCAACCTACTCTAGGTAGCTATCTAGATCGACTAAAATAAAACCCTAGCACAGGGAACCAAAGAAGAAACCTAAACCTTAATAAAGTTTACCACAAAGCTCATCCTGAGAGGAAGCCACTCAGAAACATACTCAGTAAAAAACACCTTTTTACCCTCAATAAAAAGAGTATTTGACTGAACACCAACATGCTACACAGGAGGCCCAGAGGGCCTACCCTTGAAACACTTGACATCAGCCAGTGGCAACCATAATCATACCATCTAGCAGGTCATGCACTGAGAAAAACAACATTTTCTTAACACAAAGGGAGTGCAAACTCCATACCATACTCTACAAGAGGCCTGTTAAGACCTACTCTTAGAATAGATGGAGCGTGCTTCAAGCACAGAACCTATACCGACCAACAAGCCATGAGTACACATACTAAAACTCCAAAAACAGAATGTAGATACTGATCTACAGTACACTACGAGAGGCCTAACCTAGAGCCTACTCTTCTCATTCTGGTCGGTGGTGGTATGGAAAATAAAACTCACATAAAACTTTGCCAACATGTAAGTCAAAAAGGAGGCCTACCAAGGCCTACCACTTCAACCACACAAAGCGTCAGCTAGTAAAATTGTAAACAGAACTGTGCCAACATGTAAGTCAAAAAGGAGGCCTATAAGGCCTACCATCTTACTACATGTGGCTTCAGCCTAGTGAAATAAAGCACAAAACTGGGCCAACGTGTAAGCTAAAAAGGAGGCCTTGCAAGGCTTACCATTCTAGTCCCACATGGCTCCAGCCAGTGAAAGATGATACACATAATTTGTCCATATGTAAACTAAAAAGGAGGCCCTTGTCAGGCGGCCAGTTAAGGCCAACCTAGACAAACAAACACTGAAGTAACTCATGCTAACTCATACTATATAAAACATGCTAGCTGAGAAGCTACTCTAAACAACAAAGGAGGCTAAGCAGTGGCCATTTTGTGGCCTGCTGAATCGTTCTAGCCAACCTAATACTTCAGTTTTAACCCATTAAACCCCTTTTTCTTTTACTGCTACATGCTCAGGAAAACTATAGAGGAAAAAAAACAAGGTCAACATATTGAATACATAAATATATGTAAATATAGACCTTGCTTACTTCCCTGTGGCTCAAAGACCAAAGACTCCTCCCCCTTGTTTCTTTAGGAAGGATGGAATCTTAACAGCCTAAAAATCATCCTTTTTCTCTATCAAGCCAGATGGCGGGCCTTCAGAAAAAATCTCATCATGGGCCCGACCATCAGCCTGACCATTAAAAGTGCCTGAGCATGTTAACAGTTTTAGTTAAAAACATACGGCAGTAGGCAGAGGAAGAAGGGCGAGGGCTGGTGTACTTAAAGCTTTTCTCTTTCTCCCCGATGTCCGCCAGGTTCAACTACAGATGTCTCTCCGTGGCCACCATTGCCACCATCGATCTTCCAACGATCGATGATACCGTCTGCTTGGTGGCCTGGAGTGAGATCCGTGGTGTGGCGCAGCTCTTCTACTGCTTCAGGGGACAAACCCTGCCTCTGATCCAGGTCTTTGAACAGATCAGCCTGATAGGCCTGCAACACAGCCATCGTGTACAGGGCTGCACCAGCCTGACCTGCTGCAGCGTATGCCCTGTTGTTTAAACGTGATGTAGTTTTCAACGATTTAGATGGCAGGACCAGACCTTTTAGTGACGGTGCACTGCCCGTGACGAGATAGTTTGCGAATATCTAGTCAATAGGCGGCATCGTCATATACCCATGCTGGCCTAATCCCTCCACATGAGCAAAATCCCAAAAAAAAGGTTTACACCCCTCTCAAACTCTGCGGTGAGCTCCACCTGCGATCCCCAGGATCTCAGCCTCTGCTCTGCATCAGCACGAGCAGGGGCAGAACCACTGGGCACAGGTGCCTCTCCCCTCGAGAAGAGGGCCAGACAGGGAACGGAGCGTCTTCATAGAAAGATGCTCACAATTAACACAGACAGCACCCTCGAGTACTGTCTGTGCATGCTCTTCGCCCAGACAAACAACCCAAAGGTTGTGTGTGTCCTCGGGTGTCAGAAAACTCGGACACGCCTCAGCACACTTCCAGACATATTGCCAAGAAACTTGCTTTCTTATCATTCATACTGAAACATGACAGTCCCGAAAGACAAAAAGATACTGACTGCTTCTCCCGGCGGTCCTTATATACTTCCGGGTCGTGCCCCATTACATCATAGGCTGTTGCCGGCCAATGGGATTGGAGTTTGTTGATATTTGGCTTCCAAACACCGAGTCACATAAACGTTCCCCATAGCGTTATCAAACGCAGAGCGAGTTCCCTTTCAAAAGGGAACAGAGGAATACAGGACGAATTAACTGAACTCAAACACTAATCAAAACAGAAACCATGGATACAGACAAGTGGCATGAAACTAAGAACAAAGGGGAACATGTGACCAAAGAAAAACAAACTTTAGACATATACAACTAAACATGGGTGTGTTTCCCAAATCGAACTATGGTCGCAAGTTCCGTCGTTACCAATAGAGTTCAATGGGACTTACGACCATAGTTGCCTAACGATGCTTTCGGGAAACACACCCCAGAACAAAACACACCTCAAACCATGACATACATAACGTTCCCTAATGGTTATTTTTAGGTTATTAATTTGCAACCATAAAATAACATTCCAAAAATGTTGCAGGGTGGTTATTTTTAAAATAACCTAAATAATAACTTGTACAGAACATTTTAAAGTTATCTAAAAATAACTACAGTAAACTAAAATAACTAAAATACAGAATGTTCCCTAAATATTATTTATTTTTAATAACCTTGTAAACTATCTTTCCAATTAAAATGTTGCAGACATTTACTACAATAGAGAAATTAGATAAACCAAAAAGAATTTTTAAGTTATCATAACATTAATTAATTATAATAATTTTGTTGTAATGCTGGTAAGACTTTTTATCTGGTTATAAAAGTACCTGCCAAAGGTTACTTGTCCGAAGTGAATAACTATCGGAGGGAACAAACAGCTAGATGAATATGCGTCATGATTTTAATGGACAGAAACACTGATGAAAGTGAAGAAACTCATATAGATTTGGAACAACATAAGGAAGAGCACAAGACAACATTAACACCAATCTGAAATGGCTTTGCTCCGCCTTTCAAAATTCTTAAACTGAAATAATATAAAGGCTGAAATGAAAGCAAACATTTCAGACAACCTGTGTCTGTAGACAGCAAAACAAGTTTCTGGCATCAAAACCTGTATCTTGAAGTACATTTTTGACAGGTAAGATTAATATCTAATATAACCCTTTAAGTCTATATTGTAATAGTTGATATATTGTGGAAATTACTGAACATATTGTTTTATTTTTAATAAAAAAAAAAAAAATATATATATATATATATAAACATATCTATCATGTTATTTAGAATTATTTTTGACTTTTTTCATTTTTGTGTCTTATAATTTGCACTGTACCTTAAGCATGCATATTTATTTTGGGGAAATTATGGTCAGGAACTGCCTTTGTGACATAAAGTGCCTTAATCTTTATTCAGGAAGCAGACTTTAATTAGAAATACTCATAACAGGATAACAGGAAAAACTCAGAATGCAACCACTTGACAAATAATGAGAATGGACAGCAAATAAGGGAAAACTTAGGGTGAACTGTTTTTTTTTTTTTTAATATAAATTGCATTTCCTGTCTTTTAACTTTGTAAGATGTAATACTACAGTTGAGTGTTGTGTAGTAGGCCTAATATAATCAAGAGAGATCACATTCAAGTAACTCACACAGTCTCTTTACTAGCACTGCATGAAAAGAAAATAAACCTTCTTTCCTTACATGCATACCATTTCCCACATAATACAACAACTCCCTCTAGTGGGCATTTACCATTCAACATTGTTAAAAGGGGGGTATCACACAGTTTCTGCCAATCTCATGATAATCTTGAGTACCTATAAAGTAGTAGTGCATCCTTCATATCACCAAAACATCTTTAGTAGATTTATAAAAGATAAATACGCTGTACCGAGTATTTCCGAAAACAGCCGAGTGCCTGGATGCGTGTCATTGTGAGCGGAGCTAAAGAGTGATGAGCTATCACGTGTACATGCAGCTTTTGTGTTTAGATCGTCTACAAGCTATCAATGGTCAGCTAAACAACTGTATTTAAACAAACAATACACCATCGCATTATCCCTGGATAAGTTTTGAATCACTATAATGAATATAGCGTATAGTGAATGATGAATAATGAATTTATCATTATCATGGATCATTATCGCTGTGACCGTTCCATCTTTCAGTTCCAAACAATCTGTAAATCCAGTGCTGAACTGGGCCTTGTTTACCGATCCTGAGGACTCGAGCAGCCACGGAAACCAACACGGTTTTTTTTTCCCTCACAACCCAACACACCATAAACCCGAATTCACATTGATAGTGCCCTTGCTCTCTCGCTCTGGTCGACGTGAATGGGCGGCCTTCCAGGAGAAGTGCCCATTAAAGGAATTCCGCCCCCATTTACGTCACTCAGACTGATGCTCGAAAAAACCTGAAAGCTGTGACAATTTGGAAGAGACTTTCTGGAACAGAAATACTCAGAAATATAAAACAAGAGGAGGAGGAAGCCAAGCGAGAAACAACAACAACAACCAAAAAAGGGACAAAATGTGTTACTTTCTGTCAGGACTTTAGAATTTGAAATGAAAAGTTGATTTAAAAAAAAAAAAAATGAATACATGAATAATAAGTGTTACAGAGCTGTTTTTCATTAAGTTGTTTTTCAAATAAAGGTTTCGGAGTCAGTGATATCAGATTGTTTGCGTTTTTTTTAATTACTTACCCTGTAACTACATGAAACAAAAGCATATTTCCCCATTTTTTTAAAAAAAGATTGCATCTATCTATCTATCTATCTATCTATCTATCTATCTATCTATCTATCTATCTGTCTGTCTGTCTGTCTGTCTATACTTCATAACATTATGAAATTTATGTATAATCATTCATCATGTAACTGATGGATTTGAAATTTACCTCCCCCCATCCCCACACAAACTATGCCACTGTTCGTAATTATGCAGTACTTTCTGGGCTGTAATCTAAAGCGTTACTGTGGTTCCTTATTACAACTGATTAAGATTCATAGCTCAGAGGGCCTTGCAATTGATTTTGGAAGGGAGAGAAACTTTTAATGATGTAGAGAGGAAGATGTTTCAGAATGTGACCTCATCATTCCCCTACATCATGTTGTACAGTATGTGGTCACTAATAATGTGTTCTGATATATGTTATTTACAGAAAATGAGCCAAGGCCAATGAGTCTGAGTTAAAATAATAATAATCATATCATTTTTATTTTGATAAAAAATGAAAACGGGTCCCACAGACTCAAACACCATACAATAATTAAATAATTAAAACCAGAATAATTGACATAGCAACACTGAATTACTAGACTAATTAATCAAGATTAATCTACTAATTAATCTACATTTGAAGAATGTAGACCATTTCTTTCTTCCTTTTTTTTTTTTTTTGAAGGCTTTTTTTACGAAATTATGAAATTTCATATTATTTTGCAATAGAAACACCTAGACAACTTAGGTTATGTCCCATAATTATATCCTTTAATTATTTAACCATGTTAATATTACTTATTTCCAGGCTATACAGAATAAAAATGGACACAGAGCTAATGCAAAATCTGTGTTTAAATCTGGTCTTGCTGGGAAGAACGGGAGTTGGGAAAAGTTCATCAGGAAACACAATATTGGGACGAAAAGCTTTCATCTCAGAGAGCAGCTCCACTTCTGTCAAACACAATGTAGCTGTTGAAATCGGTAATATTTGTGGATTACCGATCAAAGTTTATGACACACCAGGATTTTCTGATACAGAGTTGAGTAAGGAAGATCTTTGGAAATATGAAGAAATTCTTCGGAAATGTGAATCAGGCCTGTGTGCGTTTCTGCTGGTTCTCCAGGCAGACAGATTCACTGAAGAAGATCAGGAAGCTCTGGAGAAGATTGAGGTGCTTTTGGGAGCAAAGCATATACAAAACACCTGGATTCTCTTTACAAGAGGAGATGAACTTGAAGAAGAAAAGAAGACCATAAATAAAGTCATCAAAGAAACTGAATACTTGAAGACCCTTGCTCAGAAATATGAGGGCAGATGCCATGTGTTCAACAACAAGCATATAAGAAGACATGATGATCAAGTGAATTCTCTGATATCTAGAGTTTTCCACAGAAACATAGAGACTCGTAAGTGTATTTATATTCACATTTACAATGATTTTCTCAAAATCCCTCCTCGTTTCCTTGCTCCTCCGTCCTCCATACTATGACCCAGAAACCAATCGAGCTCTCTAATTGCACTGCGGGAGGCGAGGATCGAGGAGTGAGGAAACTTCCTGAGGATTCATGAATCCTCCCCTTTCATATCTGTCACAATAATTTAATTGTATGCTTTAATGTATGCAGTTTAAATAAACTTTACATCTCATGGGGGCATCATGCTTTTAATCTTTTTTTTAAATAACCAAACTTTAACAACATGTGGGTAGATCCCTCGAGTGCAGCTGATGACGCTTTGAAGTAGGGCTGGGCGATATGGCCAAAAAGTCATATCTTGGCATTTTTTGACTAAATGGCGATATGTGGTATATATCTCTGTATTTTCTACATTTTTCTATTTGGATTTAGAAAAAAATAAATCTGTATTTACTTGTATTTGTCCTACAAATATTGTTTATATTAAAAGCTATTAATACAATATGTAACCATGTAGTCTGGCACACTAATAGGCCTACAATATGTGCAAAAAAGAGAAAGTTACTTTACATTCTAACATTGCAACTGCAACATTACAATCTAAAAATAAAAATAAATAAAATTCACTAGACTAAAAATTAAAATAATAAAAGCACAGACTAATTAACTATATATTTATACATATTATTAGTTGCTGCTATCATAAAAATACACTTGTAGGTTTAAAATCCTACATATGGCATATTTAATATTCAACAACAAAATTTGTATATTTATAGTCTTTACTGCACATTTTAAAACATAAAACAAGTCTACTGTTAAAAATAAAATTAATCAGATACAGACAATCTTAGAACTTAAATCTGAACAAAAGGACCATCAAAGTAGGTTGCAGCAAGGAAGCAGGATCTAATTGCAGCAGTACTTTTCATCATAACTAAACAGAAACTCAGTATAGCTGCACGGGTCCGACGAAAAAATGGCCACGCTTCATACAGATGTCTTTTGTTATTTTATTTGCTCGCTCTCTCTCTCTCTCTCTGCAGACACCGTGAAAACTACAATAAATAAAAACAATTTTCATATATGCATTTCTCAAGTTTCTTGTGATGTCCACTGATATACAATTGAATGACGCAACAAATACAACAATCCGTAATAACACGTTACATATTTGTGCAGAGTGACATAAAACAACATAATAAACAATATACACAAATACAAAGTAAATTACCGTGTGCGCCTCCCAGACCACATGCAGATTAAACAATTATCTTGAGGCTTATGTCCCGCAGTCTCTCTGCATCTGCTCCCAACTTAACAATGGTCATGTTACGCATTACGTTTCTTAAAGAACCCTTTACATTAAACATTTCAAGGGAGTAATAATACCTATACATGTCACATTTGTTTTTAAACAATGAATGAAATAACAATGGTAATTAATTTATAACCAAATGTTCAAAAATATACATTTGAATGAAAACTGTCTTTTGACAGTTACACACAGGTAGCATGAACAGAACAACACACTATACACAACAGAGAACTAACAAAGGAACTGAACAAACACAGGGCTTAAATACACAGTGAATAGAAGGCCTAATGAGACTAATTAACAGGACACAGCTGAACTCAAACACTAATCAAATCAGAAACCATGACAACAAACAAGTGGCGGGAAACAAAGAACAAAGGGGAGCATACGATCAAAGAAAAACACTCTAGACATGGATGGACTAAACAGAACAAAACACAACTCAAACCGTAACAAGGACGTGCTCTTCCCTATGACAATCATGTTCTCATTATATATGACAGATTATTGCTGCACATCTTGCACTTAACTGTTTTACATGATCAAAGTGATTCCAGACATCACTGCATGCTTTCAAATCCAATTTCAATTTATTTTGCCAGGCTTTGTCTAACACTAACAAATCGGACCTCAGAGACCGCCCCAAGTTCCGCAATAACCAATAGTTTTTATGATTGATTGTCGCTGTCAAAAATGAGTAGGCCTATTCCCATCCCTAAACTGTGCTAGTATATTCTTTTTAGAGAGAAGAGCCTTGTTCCTGGCAACTATTTCAAACAAGCCATTTTTGTTCAGTCTTACTCAAATTGACCTGTTTATCGTTTAACACTTAACATGCAGAGGCCTGCAGAGATTTAGGTATTGGATGTTTTTTTATTTTTCTCAGCATTGTATAATTAAAGCTGAAATCTGACTGATGATGACAACACTGAATAAATACTATCACTAGTGATCATCAAATCCTTTTAACAGTTTATTTTACACACTTTGTGTTTAAATCTTACACTTTTTTTCACAAAACCTTTTTGCTCTCTAGAAACCCAGTCAGTTTTGGTTAAAATTCTTTAAAAGGCTTATAAACACTGAATTATTACCAACATATGAAATTAAATTAAGGACATGCATCAGAAAAATTGGGAATGTTGGACAATAAATATATGATTATAACAGCTTGATTTTGCAGTGTTGTCTAATGTCTGTTAATTATGGGATAATGGACACAGCAATGCATCATGTGTTATACGATCATTATGTTTGTAGTGTGATCCATTAAAGGGTTAGTTCACTCAAAAATAAAAATTCTGTCATTTATTACTCACCCTCATGCAGTTCCACACAAATACAATGCCGTTCCATACAAATAGCTTTGACACAACACCTGAGGTAAATATTTAAAAACTGCCAAAAGCTACAGAAAAAAGAAGCAAATGGATCACTGCAATTCACAGAAACAACTCGACTCCAGCAGATAAACTTGCAGTTATCATTTTGTGTCAAATTGTTGGATTTTGAGGTAAAATCATACCGCATATATTGTATTGTTATATATTATGTTGACAACTCATCAATTAAATATTTTCCATCTTATATTCTGCATAATTGGGTGTTTTTAAATAAACAACACTGACAAAAACTATAAAATTATATATATTTTTAGGCTGGACAATATGACGATATAACATTGATATAAGTGATTACGTGGATTTAAACCTACCTATATTGTAATTATATAAATATTCACAGGCAGATTTGCTTTATGTATTTCCCAGCCATCGAAATAAGTCACATATAAATGTCAGGAAACACGGCTCCTGGCTGCATGTCAATATCCATGGATTAGGTTTATTTGACAAGTTGTAAGGAACACATTCAATTCCATGTACAAAGTAGATGGTATAAGTTGAAGTATAAGTGTGATCTGTTTTTTCCCCCTCCATATAGTGCCAAAAAGACAAAGAACTTCAGTCAACATCCCTGTCAACCGTCATTTATCCAGAAGAATTGTGCTGCTGGGTAAAAGTGGTGTTGGGAAGAGTGCAGCTGCAAACACAATACTGGGACAGACAGTGTTTGAATCTACAGTTGGCTCAATTTCAGTGACCCGTGAATCTTCAGTGAAACATGCCACTGTTTCAGGCAGATCTGTGTCTGTAGTTGATACTCCTGGATTATTTGACACACAGATGAGCTCTGAGCAGTTAATGATGGAGATAGCCAGAAGTGTTTATTTATCCAGTCCTGGACCTCACGCTTTTCTCATTGTGTTTCCTGTGAATAGATTCACTCAGCAGGAGGAAGAGATTCCTCAGATGATTGAGATGTTGTTTGGTGAAGAAGTGTTGAAATACTCCATGATTCTCTTCACTCATGGAGATCAGCTAAAAGGAAGGTCCATAGAAGAAATCATTGAGGAGAACAGCAGATTAAAACGTCTAGTTGATCAGTGTGGAGGCAGATTTCACGTCTTCAACAATGAAGATATGAATAACAGACAGCAGGTGAATGATCTACTGCAGAAGATTGACACAATGATAGAGCAGAATGGAGGAGGACACTACAGTAATCAGATGTTTGAAGATGCTCAGAGATTCAGACGAGAGGAAGAGATTAGGAGATTAAGACAGGAGACAGAACAGAGAATCAGAGCAGAGATACAGCACGAGAACAATGAGAGACAAGAACAAGTGGAGATTCAAAGACGAGAGGAGATTGAGAGAGTGAGAATGATGACAGAGGAGAGAATCAGAGCAGAGTGTGAAACTCAAATGGTGTCTGAAATGAGAAGAGTTGAGAGACAGAGAGAGGAAGAGGCGAGAAAACAACAAGAGGAGAAACAAAGACGTGATGAGATTGAGAGAGTGAAAAGGCAGAAAGAGGAGAGAATCAAAGTAGAGATACAGTATGAGATTAGTCTGAAACAACAAGAGAAAAAACAAAATACAAAGTGTGAAGAAGGAAGTGGATTTAAGAAGTTTTTTTCCAAGTATTGGAAACACTTTTTAATGGGCATTGCAGCTGGTGCTATAATTGGTGGTGGAGCTGGTGGAGCTGTTGGTGGAATTGTTGGTGGAGTTGTTGGTGGAGTTGTTGGTGGAATTGTTGGTGGAGTTGTAGCCTTAATTGTTGGTAAAAGGCAGGGGCGTCACTAATGGGTGGAAAGAATGTTGGGTAACACTTTACAACACTGGTGCACTAATAGGCATTAATTCATGCTTAACTAATGCACAGATAATCATGTGTTAATGTATGACTCATGAAGAACTAAACCACTTATTAATGATTACTGCATCAGTAAGATTCTATCTGATTAAGTAATATATGAATTGTTGTTAATTAAATGTGTCATGATGTATTGATTCCTTAATAACATATTTTATTAACTAATATTGTACATTAATGTGTTAACTACCACAATGGGTTGAAGCGATGTAGTTCAACTTCCAGTTGTCTGCTTTAATTAATCATTAACTAATGATTTGTAAATGTATCATTATGTTATGGCTTTACTTGTTGAGGCACATGACTATTAACTAATTGTTAAGTAATATGTCATTAATGGGCTTTGATGGTTGCACATGAAGTGAATGTAATGACAGAGAATGTGTCTGAAGGATGGGTAAGTTGCACACACATATATCAGAACAGCAGAATCTAAACTACAGATTGATGTTGCACTGATTTTAATTTGGACACGGCCATTATCGAGTCATGCCGCAACAGCTGTCAACACTGGACATGACAGACCATAGCACATCCATTTGTCCTTCATAACAGAAGTGACGTTTTGTTGTGTTGTGTCGTGCCGCATCCAGTGTAGAATCACTATCACTGATTATAATGAGTTCTATTGTCTTTGTCAGGTCTTGACACAGTGTTACATGTTACATCAGTGTTCTGCCTTTGAATCCTTGACCTTGACAATTCCTGTGCCATGAACAACAAGGTTCTGGATGCAGCAGTTTATCTGGTACAGTGGTAGTAAATTGTTGGAAATTGAAATCCATGGCTTAGTGTAGATGTCAAAACTATATGACATATTACTTAACAATTAGTTAAAAGTCATGTGCCTCAACATGTAAAGTCATAACAATGATTTGCAAATGTATCATTAATGATTAATTAAACAACTGAAAGTTGAAGTACATGGCTTCAACCCATTGTGATATAACACATTAATTTACACTTTTAGTTAATAAAATATGTTATTAAGGAATTCATACAATTCATATATTACTTAATCTATTAATCATATAGAAACTTTATTAGTTGCTGATGCAGTAATCATTAATTCATGTTTTAGTTCTTCATGAGTCATACATTAACACATGATTATCTGTGCATTAGTTAAAGGTGCCCTAGAATCAAAATTTGAATTTACTTCGGCATAGTTGAATAACAAGAGTTCAGTACATGGAAAAGACATACATTGAGTTTCAAACCCCATTGCTTCCTCCTTCTTATGTAAATCTCATTTGTTTAAAAGACTTCCGGAAAACACGCGGATCTCAACATAACACAGACTGTTACTAACAGTCGGGATCATTAATATGTATGACCTTAATATTTGCATATATACCAGCTCATGTTCAAGCATTAGACAAGGAAAGGCAGTATTAACGTCTGGATCTGTGCTGTGATACTTTTAGTGATATTTGTAAATTGTCTTTCTAAATGTTTCATTAGCATGTTGCTAATGTACTGTTAAATGTGGGTAAAGTTACCATCGTTTCTTACTGTATTCACAGAGACAAGAGCCGTCGCTATTTTCATTTTTAAACACTTGCAGTCTGTATAATTCATAAACACAACTTCATTCTTTATAAATCTATCCAACAGTGTAGCATTAGCCGTTAGCCACAGAGCATAGTCTCAAACTCATTCAGAATCAAATGTAAACATCAAAATAAATACTTTACTCACATAATTCGAAGCATGAATACAGCATGAATGACAAACATCTTGCAAAGATCCATTTGAGGGTTATATTAGCTGTGTGAACTTTGTACATACACTGTATAGTCAAGAGCTCATGGGGCAGGAGGCAGCGCGCCGCCCCTTTAAATGGCACGCTGCCTCCTGCCCCATGAGCTCTTGACTATACAGTGTATAAAAAATCAGTGTGTAGTTAATGAGGCCCCAAAATTAATTTAAAAAAAATCTATGGGGTATTTTGAGCTGAAACTTCACAGACACATTCAGGAGACACCTTAGACTCATATTACATCTTGTGAAAAAGCATTCTAGGTCACCTTTAAGCATGAATTAATGCATATTAGTGCACCAGTGTTGTAAAGTGTTACAGAATGTTGTAATATCATGAAAGATAATATTAATGCCAACCACAACATAGGTTGAATGTAATGAGTCAAAAGATATAAAGAAGAAATTAATTAACTTTTGATCAGAATTTAAAGTTTCTGTAAGTTTTCTACAGTCATTTATCTTGGTGGTTTATAACATAAATTGGTGATTTTAGATGATTTGTTGAGTTAGTTTTATTTGTCAGTTAACACTCACAATCAGTAAACAACAAATCAGAAATACTTCCAGAAGAAAAGTAAACCAAATCTGATCAAATCAGATTATATCTGTGCATTATACAGCAAAAGGTCTATGGGTATGCAATAGAGCCAATATTTGTATCTGTTCCAGTCTCAAAATTATTTATATCTGTTCACTAGGAGCATGTTTTAAATGTCATTCTGTTCTCTTTATAATTTTCTTTTAACATATATACCTTATATAACAAAAAAAAAAAAAAAAAAAAAAAAAAAAAAAAAAAAACACCTAATTGTTTTTATTAAAATTACAATTAAGGATTTTTTTTATCTAGGGAAGTAAGACTGTTGAAACAGTCACATATATTAAACTCTTTAGCTGAATAGAAAACATGAAAGCTGAAAGAAAATATTCAGTGATTGATTAACCAATGTGTGACAAGTGCCTGCAACAAAGGTTGGAGTAATGGAACAGTGTCTAGTTTAGTGGAGAACAGAATAAATACTGGCAGTAAATAAATCACAGAATCATGTAAGGAAAATACTTATTTTGTAATTCAGCAGTCACATAAAAGACATGAACTATAATTTGAAACAAAACAATAAAATTGATACACAAAATATGAATTCTGTGTTGTCTTTTTTCCCTCTTATTCTATTAAGATTTGAATTATTTTTCCTTTTGAAAGAATTCAGTGTATTTTATCTCTGTTTACATAGACTGAAGGAATTTTAAAGACTTACAAAATCATTTTATTTAGTATTTAGCTTCACTAAGCTAAGTCTTCTGAATTTTAGAGTTTAACCTGTTAGCTGTCACTGGCCCACCGGTGGGCCCACAGCCATTACATATTTAAAACAGTAATATTCTATAATAAACCTAAACTAATCTTGACAAACTATATATCATTTGAAAGCTTAGAATCTCTAGTTTACATATTTGGTAACTGATTTTCAAAATATATTACAGAGAAGCAGTAATTTATCAATTTGCAACAAGCATATTTTCATACTCATAAGGCGCATTCAGACCTTTATTTTGAAATAGCAATGAACATGAAAAACCATTAAAGATTGGTTGAAACATGTTTGTTTTCATGCCAAGAGTTCAAAAGATAACATCCATTCAATTTTTTGAGAAAAAAAGGTCTGAAAATGTTTTTAATAGAAAAAATATATACGTTTATGATTGTGACGGCGATCTATAACCCAAATACATGTTATTTTTATGTTTATTAGAGGCTGAATTCATATCAAATTCTGCCAAACCTCCCATACTTCTTCTATATAGGATGTCTACTTCATAAATTGTATGAAAATAATGGAAATATATGGTTCAGA
Organism: Megalobrama amblycephala; assembly: GCF_018812025.1. NCBI lineage: Eukaryota > Metazoa > Chordata > Actinopteri > Cypriniformes > Xenocyprididae > Megalobrama > Megalobrama amblycephala. The sequence goes on along the minus strand of NC_063052.1, from coordinate 28,330,459 downwards.
TCACTCAAACCATATGGAAATGGAGGCGCCTTTATATGGTCACCAATGGAGCTTGGTTGTCATCTAGTGAAAAAGTGTGGTACTGCGCCCAAACAAAATCTTACTGAAAGCTCATTTTTTAAGATATCAACCTGAAATTTGAAACACAACTTGTTCAGAATTTTGGCTTTGATTTCCTAGCAGCTTTAGAGTAAAACTGGTTTTGTAAAATATATATTTTATATAAAATATAAAATATTATATTTTTACATTTTACATTTTCATAAACTTAAACTTATATAACTTTTTTTCTGTTTCACTTACATAAGTTATTTCACTTCTACAATAATCTGCCAAATTTCATCTTTAAAACAAGACCAGCCTTATACTCCAAAGTATTCTTGAATTACAACCATTTAAGTTTGGATAGTGCATTTTCTTGTCTAAAAAAAAAGTATACTACTATGTTCATATTTCAGTATTAATTTTTATACTTGAAATATACCTTTAACTGAACTTAACTCTTTCTGTTTAAGATATATTATATATATATATATATATATATATATATATATATATATATATATATATATATATATATATATATAATCATGCTTTTTTTAAAATTAACATTTGAATGTGGGTAAGTTTTAAAAAAAAAAAAAAAAAAGAAACAATGTAAACAAAGAGTTGAAAACTTTGTCTGGATGGTTTTTCACTGATGGGCAGGAAAATCAGTCAGTTGCGGGGAAAGAGGGAAGCAGATTTGAAGTAAATTTCTATATACAGTGGACTAGCCTACACAAACATTCAGATACTCAGAATTAGGAACATATCCGTTTTCTTTATAAATCAATATTGTCAAACAATGTAACCCTAGTTTAAAAAAAAAAAAAAAAAACTATAGCAAAATCTATTTAAAATACATTTATTTAATACTAAGTATACTTTAAAACTGTTAACATATTTATTAAGTGACATATCATTTAAGACTTACTGATATAAAATTATAATTAAACTTTATTTAGAGTATTTCTTTATTGCACAATGTACATTTCTAATATGCCTAAAAAGTGTTTTAATTTCATTATTAATAAGGATTGTATGATCTTTGTATAATATCAGTCTTTATATATTTAAAGTGTTCATAAATTATACTTGCAATAGTTAAACTTTAACACAATCAAATATACTTCAGTATATCTTTAGTTGGACCTCATACTTCTGCACAATTAAAGTGCATTAAGTACAAAATTAGTTGTTTCAATTTAGCAGACTATAAGTATACCAGTTTAATAAACCAAAAGTACAGTTTCAGGGTAAATACAACCACAAGACAAGTACACTTAGACTACTTAATTATACTTTTAAGTATTTGCCAGATATATGTACTGTAGACTTCTCTGTCAGTATAAGCCAAGTATATTTAAGTGTAATTTTGAGTATATTTCTGAGAAGTATATAAAAAGTACACAAAGTATATTTTCTTATTTTTTAGTTTAAAAGAAGTATAGCACACTTGAATAAACTTTCATCAGGGAAACTCATAGCATTCCTGCACTAGTCATTCAGCACTGTATTCTACCATACACCTACATAGATCTCAGTCAGGTTAGATGCCATTTTGATTGTTTACGCAGATGAAAACTACACTCTGAGAGATCTACAAACATACAGTGTTTACGATGTCACAGCCTCATTTTCATTCTTGTCAAACACTAAGTATGGCGATACTCTCATGATCTATTTCTTCTTATGACAAACAAAAATGTATTTAATACAGAAATGTAATACCTGTATGTGGAGGTTTAGAGGTCATGCCTGGAATATTCCTTCCTCATTGCCAATATGAGAGCAAGAAGAAATCTGTATGAGCAGGTAGAGTCAGTCATGATACAAAGGTCAATTACTTTATTGTCTTGATTCTTGAACAACAAGTACAGGAGAAAGTCCAAGATACAATTCCTGTGGGAATGAGGCATAATGTGAACAATAAAAGTGCTTGCCATTAAAGCTTTAGCAAAAACAAAACAAAACAAAACAAAGAAAAAAGCAATAAAGCATGGATTTCGGTCATAGAACTTTCAGAATTCAGTTTTCTCCCAGAACAGAATCACATGATTACAGAGAGGTCACTTTGCAGTACAGACATTTCATTATACTAACATCATTTCTATTTCTGCCATCTTCCTGACCAATTTTATGCATTCCCTTTAAATAAAAACATAATCATGGTTTGTGTTTAGGAATCCTCACTGAACTATTTGGATCATCTGCAGTGTTTCTTATATCTATAAAAACATGAGGAGATGATGCTGATATCCCTCATCACGATTCTCAGGTAATTATTCAATTCCATTAAATCTGAAAAAAAGCACAATTAATTGTCACACACAAATCCTTTATAGTTTTAGTATGAGAACATTCAGTGTCAGCACATCAAAAGCTTCTGTATCAAGCACGTCTGTTCAAGATTAATTCCAAATGTCTTATTTTTTAATTTTGTGATTAAATTTGCAAGTGGGAATTTCACATCAGGAGAAGGTCCCTGATTCTGACCTTTAACTTCCAGTGTGAGTTTGCTTGTTCTTCTCCAGTTTCTCGGACAAACATGGAGAAACTAACTTGTTTGAGTGTTGATGTGTGTTCACTGTGTGATTGACTTCATTCTACATCCTTGAGAGCCTACAGGAGAATTAATGGATGGAATTTGACAATGACAAGCTTCAGTTCCTGTATCATGTAAACTGACCACTGTCCTCTGGTGGTGAGACTGGAGAACTGCAGGTTCATATATCTGTGAAGTTTATGATTTCACAGGGTATCAAGATTTTCTTTAGTACCAATTAACAATGACTTGAACACAATCTATGGTTTAAAAAATTGAATAATTAAAAAAGAATGAATAAACATTTATTTGATTTATATCAGCACATTTATTTAGTACCACTAAATTGTACAATTTAGCTGGACAAGCTTCATTCAGTCTACTAAAACTAAAACTTCTCAATTAAAGGATAAATAGTTCACTTCAGAATTTAAATTTCCTGATAATTTACTCAACCCCATGTCATCCAAGATGTTTATTTCTTTCTTTCATCAGTTGAAAAGAAATGAAGGTTTTTGAGGAAAACATTCCAGGACTTTTGAACTACAAATGCTCGTCTTGCACTGCTTTGCGCTCGCATGAGTGCAGGTTCAGCAAAAGTGCACATTGTGGGTGCATATCGGCCGCAGAGGGGGCAGGGCGCTCATGAGCCCCTTCTGAAGCCTAAAATTGACAAACGGGACACCCTACGGTTTCATGGACTTAAATGACACACACGTGGCAGCCACAAGACTGAAAGTGCATAGAAATGTGCCATTTGGGACAGGGCCAGAGACGCATTCATTCATACATGCTTCATCAGTCTGATCACATGAACGTCATTACACCTGTACAGCATCTGGGAGGTTATATTTCTGACCAGTGCTCGCTTGTATCGTACCCAAACATTTTCTTGCAATCAGTGTTGTGCCAAATTCAGGTAGCGACTTCAACGAGGGAGTAATAATTTGGCAGACCCCCCCCAAAAAAATTGTGATTAGCTCTGTAATCTGTACATGACTTCATGATGGCTTCAGTCCCCTTTAACAGAATAATAACACAACCCAGTAGTCGGAGTTCCACATGGTGACTGGCCCTGTCCTAAATGGCACACTTCTATGTACTTTCGGTCTGGCGGACTTACAATGACTGCCGCGTTCGTGTGTCCGTTACATCCACGAGACCGTAGGGTGTCCCATTTGTCAATATTAGGCTTTAGAAGGGTGCTTGCGAGTGCCCCCTTTTGTGACCGATATGCACCCATGCCAGACTCATAGGAAGGCCGTGAGTGTTTAGGGTGCCATTTGGGACAGGGCCACTGATGACTCGATGATTGATTGGGCGAGGCTTCTTTAGTTAAAGTGCATTCAGACAGGTGTCTTAATGAGAAAAGACATTGGCTTCAACTGGCTTTAAAAAAAAAAAAAAAGATGATTTGAGTTGTCGTCGACATGTTAAAACAAACATGCGATCTTCTGTGCTTCTGCTACTCCTTCACACAAAAAAATCAAGGCACATGAATGTTTTTGTTACCAGTTTTAAATACAAAACAGAGAGGCAGTGCATTTTTCAAAATTCTTTTAACCACAAAAGTAACAATTCTGTATAAAATAAACTACAGAAAATTCTCAATTCAGTTTTATAACTCTTATACTAGATATTCTGTACCCAACATTTAAAAAAAAAAAAAAAAAAACATTTAGTCCTGGTCAGTGCCGCGTTAAGCTTTCGCGGGGCCCTGGGCCTGGGCTAATGCAGCTCTGAGCTGCCCCCCCCCCCCTTCAAACTGCTTGCGTAAATTTTCAACGAAAGTTGCAAGTGACTGAAGCATTTCTACAGCTGTCACTATATCCAGGTCCACATTTTGAAGAATTGAGCTAGTTTTCTGAAAGTTTTGCAGGATCTTGTTCCATAATATGCATAAAAATGCAGTCTCAAGACGGCCCATTTTTTTCACAAGAGATTGAGCTTCATTTCGAGTAGCAGGGTTTTGACTGTCGTCTGCTGACATGTTAAGCAAGACATCCATTATCTTTTTATAATGCAGTAAAAGGGCCTTTGTGGCCTGCGCGTGAGCAGCCCATCGGGTGTCGGACAGTCCTTTTAATGTCTCCAGGCGACAGTTTTCGTTTAATTCAAGTCCATCCATAAAAACCTTCCATCGCCTAGGGGATGCCGAAAAAAAATTAAAACATGACTGTATAAATCCAAAAAATGAAACTGTCTCACTGCAGCAAGCAACACTGTTCATTCCAACAAGGTTCAGTGAATGAGCAGCGCAGGGTATCCAGTCTGCTAATGGGTTCACCTCCTGAATGTGAGCCCTCAAACCCCTATAAAGACCAGACATATTCGACGCATTATCATAGCACTGGCCCCTGCAGTTTTTAATATCAAGATTCATCTCATTTAGAATCCCTGATACAGACTTGAAAAGTGAATCTCCCGTGTGACTAAATATGGGTAGAGATTTTAGAAAACGTTCGAATATTTCCCCTTCTGTACAAACATAACGTACCACAAAGGTGAGCTGGTCCACATGTGCCAAGTCTGGGGTGGAATCGACTATTAGGGAAAAATATTTAGAGCTCTGTATTTGAAGAATTATTTCAGCTTGAACTCTCTGTCCCATCAGTGCAATAAATTCCTCGCATACTGTGTTAGATAGATAAGATGCAGTTCCCCTGCCCTTATTTCCATATGTTCTCATGTGTTCTGCAAGAAAAGGGTCAAACTTGCTAAGAAGTTCAAGTATCCCTAAATAATTGCCATTGTTTGGAGACCCGATCGTCTCAACGTCTCCCCGGAATGCAAGGCCGCGTTCTGAAAGAAACTGTATGACCGCAACCACCCGTTTTAGAACTTCTTGCCAATATTTAGCCTGTGTCCGTGCCAACCATGTAAGCATGGCATTTCTATGAGGCTGACTTGATTCATGTTCCTCCGCACGCGCGCACGCATGTTTCCAATCACAAAAACCGGAGTGAGAAAAATAACTCGCAGACTGCCCAAATAACCGACAAAAGAAGCAATACACGTTTCCAGACGAAGGAGAATAAACAAGCCATTCTCTTTGCACAGTTTCGCCATTACGCATAGAGCGAGTAAACAAGGATTTGCTTAAACACCTCTTCTGGTTTTTGTAAATTCGCTCTGATGCATGGAATGGTGCGTCTTTATTTTGACACAACAGGGATGCTTTAACGCCCTTACTAAGCCAGTAAGAACGCAATTCCTCGGTGACAGCAAGGCCCCAACAAGCAACATCAGTGGATGTAATGTGTTCTTTAATAGGAGAAAACTGCTGGCCTGTATCAGTTGCATCATCATCGTCACCTGATTCAGAAGTGCTGGCAGAAGGAGGGGGTAGGTAGCGGCCTATATTCGGCCTATCTGTGGCCGAGGCCGCCGATGTCTCGCCAGATTCGCATAGCTCCGCGGCTGATGTTGTAGCTGAATCTGATAGGGAATTAGTCTCGTTGTCTTTACCTCTGTCGGCAGTGTCAGCTATGGGTTCTTCTGAATTTTTTTTAAAGAAAGTCGTAAGCTTTGGCATTTTTCTCAGAGTTTCTTCATTTCTCTGTTTTTTTTGTTGCTGCTCTTTTCTCTTTTTAGAGCCACTGTCATATTTTCTTAGGCCTACATTTTCGTTCGACATGGTGATGATGTCCTGTATTTACTGCGTGTCCTCTGTGAATCTTGATTTGTGTGTGGCAACGATGCTCTACGTAGGCATAATTACCTCGATCATATCTTGTTTTAAAATGCAAAATAAATTTTTCTCGGGGGTCCCCTAGTGTTCGGGGCCCTGGGCTGCAGCCCATGTTGCCCATTAGGATAACGCGGTCCTGGTCGGATTAGTGTTTACATTGGCAATTTTATCACCAAACCAAAAGATACCGAACCTTAAGGCATAGGAATACATTCACAACGTGATTGGACTGCTTTTTTTGAGACGGAACTTACCAAACATCCAAAACAATGCTGTGTGCTGAGGTAAATGAGCTTGTTGTTTGTGCGTAGCCTGTATATGATGGTATATTGGTCAGCTGGGAACTCGTGAAGTAGTCAATACAGTGGTGGGAATCCAACCATCACACACTCACACACAAACGATCTGCTGCGTGGAGACGTGTGTCTGATGCCTGTGATGGGCAAACTCGCAACTATGACAAGAAAAACCGAAATGCGAAATGCGATGAGACTCATCTTTTCAGCGTTCGTGTTTGGTGCACACCAGGGTTCAGATGGCAGCGTTCACACATTCGCCTTAACCGAGCAATTGCACCAGGGTTCGAACCAATCATGACAAGTGTGAACGCACCTTAACAAGAAGCGACACTCAATAGAACGTTTCATTGAAACACCGGCGTCCGGCAGCCACCCTGTGTTTCCGCCATTTTGTGGTGAAAGCGAGTTGTCAGTCCACTAGTTTCTATGGAAAAATCAGCTGCTTTGTTCAGAAAACCTTTGCTCTCTAGAAACCCAGTCAGTTTGGGTTAAAAATTCTTTGAAGTTCAAGTATTAGCACTATAAACACTGAATTAATACCAACATATGAAATTAAGGACATACATCAGAAAAATTGGGAATTTTGGACAATAAATATATGCTTGATCTTGGAGTTTTGTCTAATGTCTGTTAAAGCAAAATTGTCTGAATGAGAAGCGCTTTATTTGACATTCGGCTATATTATATTTTATTAAAATACAGTATGTGAGCACAAATTAGGAGAGAAAACACATTAGGAAAGCAGAATGCAACCGACGTGATGACATCACGAATATGCTAATTGATCCAAAATCCAGTCACTGTCTTCTCTTACACGATATGCTTCCGTTGTCTTTTGATTCACATTTTCATGCAAAATGTTACTGCAAAGCCCCCATGTGGTAAAAGAATACTGGAAATCTCTGAACATGTTCAGATTATGTCAGAAAAGTCCTGTATCCGAAAATCTCAGTGCATCTCAAGTGTGTGGATGTGTACGGGATTCCCCACACTTGACTGGGAAATTTACACACACGGTCATATACCTCAAGTTTTACTGAAATTTTCAATGTCCGATTAAACCCGGAAATTAGACTTTTCATTCAGTGTATCCAGTAATATATTTCTTACAGCATTTAGAAATCTTTGACAGAGATTGAATCAAACACCGAAATAGCTTAGCAAAGTATTTATGAAAGCATGAGGTGAATGAATAGAAGTGACTGAGACGTAATTAGTTTGTCAGTAGTCTTTGGTGTTTAATGAGGTTTTTCACTGAATCACACACTCTCTTTTTTTCCTTGAAGCTCCAGCTGCAAGTTGAAACTTTATATGACTGATGCTCTTAGCCTCCTTTATAGCAATCTCCTGAATGTGTTTCTCTGTTTCCTTAAACATGTCATTGGTGAAGTGTGTCCCTCCATTTTCTTCCACCATCTTCTCTATTTTACTGATCAGATCTCTAAACTGTGGGAAACTGGCAGACTTGTTGTCTAAACAGAAGAATCTGTTTCCACAACTCTGTACAAGTTCTTTAAGATCTGCATTACCATTCTGTAGAAACTGCTCAATGGTTTTATTTTCTTTCTCTAACTGATCTTTATGAGTGAAGATGATCATGGTGTATTTTTCCATCTCTTCTCCAAACACTTCTTTGAGCTCCTTTATTGTATTTTTCTCCTCCTCAGTGAATCGACCCACTTTAATCACAATAAGAAAAGCGTGTGGTCCAGGTGATGAGTAAGTTATGCATTTCACTATTTCAGATTTAATCTCCTCCTCACTGAGTACATTATCATAAAGTCCAGGTGTGTCGATCACTGTGATCTCTTTACCCATTCTCACTGTAGTTTCTGACTGACACTGTTTTGTGTGAGAGGTTGAACTGATAGAGGATTCAAACCTTTTCCTGCCGATGATGGTGTTTCCAGTGGCACTTTTCCCAGATCCAGTTTTTCCCAGCAGAAGCAGCCTGATCTGATCTTTCCTTTCAGGAATAAGAAGCTCATCTGGATCTTCAGCTGGAGACTTTCCTGAAACTATAGATCAAATCAAATCAGTAATAAAACACACAAACAGGGATTCTTCCCAGATCAAATCACAATATGTCTGTTATGAAAGTCATCAATAATGTAATAAATAAAAATATTTAAAAACTTACAATTTATACAATCTTTTTTGCTGTCATTCCTTCTCATTAGTTCCATGATGAATTTCCCTCTGTTCTCCATCATCATTCCTTCAATCTTCTGCAGCAGTTCTTGTTTCTGATCGTCATATTTACTCCTGTTATTGAAACAGTGAAACTTTCCTCCACATTCAGTCACCAGCTGCTGGAGATCTGCATGATCTTGTAGATATTCATCAATGGTCTCATCCAGATCCTCCAGATCATCCTCATGTGTGAACAGAATCATGATGTACTTCTGAACTTCAGGACCAAATAAACACTTAATAAAATACAGGATCTTTTCTTCATATTGCACAGGTTCCTCTAGAGGAACGGTGAGCAGAACTGCACTGAGACCTGCTGAACATAGAGAGACCAGCTGCTCTTTCATCATCTCCAGCTGCTCTTTATTCAGATCTGGATCCAGGAGATCTGGACAATCAATCACATGCACCTGCTTCTCTCCTATCTGTGTTTTAGCCTCACACACTTCAGACTCATGTTTCTTAATTTTAAACCTTCTTTCTGCCAGTATAGTGTTTCCAGATGAGCTTTTCCCAGAACCCTTTCTGCCCATCAGAAGAATCTGGATCACTGGATCATCTGGACTGGAGCTGATCTCTGATGAAAGAGACATAAAATATTATTCTAAATATGAAATTATGATTATGAAGTTATGATATGACTTTACTGTCATTCATCTCATTAAGATAGGATTGATTATTAATTAACTAATTCATTAATTTAGAAATGTATAATAAAACAACAGGAAGACTTGCAGCACAACACTTTGAAAGGAAAATTATAGATACTGGCAAATTTTTTGTTCCTTGAACAGTTCATTAGAAATGGGAATTGTCTCATGTATACTGCCCCACAAAGGCAAAGTGCAGTAACTACGCAAACACTGAAACTGAGAAAAAAGCCTTTAAAGTTTTTACACCAGCCAGATTAGTGGTAATGCATTCATGTAATGCCTTCTCGGGAAGAATTTTTTTTAAAAGGCATGAAAATGGGTCAGGGGTGAAAAAGGTGAGAAGGATATTACTCCTCTAGGGGGGTCCGGGGGCATGCTCCCCCGTAAGAAAATTTTAAATATTCCATATTTTAAAGCATCAATCTGATGCATTTTGAGATGCTTTTTTTGCCAACCTGGGGAGAGCTGGAGAAACTTAACTTCAGCCATGAGTCAAAAAATTATTATGGCCTCCTTACTAAGTATTATGAAGGGGGATCGAGGGAATATTTACTGGTGTCGATTTTCAGTCTCTTTTTAATGATAGGCTTTATGCATCTGTCAATCATTCCCACTTGCTATTTGGGGGAAGAACCTATCACTGTGATCGGTTGAACTCTTCTTCTTTTGCTGTTGCTTGATTTGAGGACTGCACGTGCACAGAGGCGTCACCAGGTTTTTGCGTAGTTTAGAGTGACAAATCGTACCAGCGTACTTTGAAGTCAAAATGCGTATCCGCTACGCAAATTGCGTACAGGTTGGCAGGTCTGCTTATTGATAGAACGGTGGACCACTTTACCTTCTGCCTTGTCAGTCCCCTCACCTCAAAATCTACCTCCTCAAAAACGGTAGCGTTAGCTAATAATTTTTCCACCAGAGCTTTAGCTAGCTGGCTAACGTTGCGTTCTCTCCTGCTGTGTTCAATGACTCAATTCATCAAGCTGTAGCTAACGTTAGCTAAGTCTATGTCAACAGAGCTCCTGGGTAACTTAACTTAGATATACCAGAAAATATTAATATTACTGAAACCATCCAGGGCCGGATTGGGACTAATTTTCAGCCCTGCAGTTTCATGCCTTAGACCGGCTCGCTTTAATTCACGACTGACTATATTAAAATAATGTAATTAAAACCTCAGTATATAAGTCTGCAATAGTGCACTGTTCTCTACAGCCTTGTAAATTTGCATTTTTCAAAAATATCTTCAAATACCCATGATAATACAAATGATAGTACAAAAATGATAGTAAAATTTGATATAAAGTTATTTTTATAGTTATAATAATGATTTTATAATGTGAACCACTGATTAATTCTCTAGCCATCTAGTGGCTGTAGTTAAAAATTTATGTTATTTTAATTTTTATTTAATTAAGTGTTTGCTTTCCAGTAGATGGCAGTAATTGTCCACTAAACCCAGGCACATTTTTCATGTCTATCATTATGAATGAAATTTAGAAATGTAGATCTTTATTAAAGTGAATTTAACATAAAAATTTGCTATTTTATATAAATGTATATACTTCAATTATTACAAATTGGGGCAAATAAGTAAAACAAAATACCATAAACAAATCCTACAAAATTGCCCAACTTTACAGTAAAATATTAAAGTAGGCTATTAAGTTTGTTTAAAAAAAAAGTTACATGTTACAAAATCACATTTTACTCTCTGGTTAAGCTAGTTGGACAGAAAAATTAATATTGTTGACCAATGTGTAATAGCATAGCAAGCAAAATAACATAAGTGATAGGCCATATATTTTATTATTTGTCTACTATTATTACAATATGATTAAGCTGCATACATGCCTTTATCTTTTACGGAAGCCCTGAACCGCATGGTGGAAAAAAAAAAAAAAACTTGGTAGGGAGGAAAAAAAAAAATCGAAAAGTTATCTCGTTATTTCAACATAATAAGTCGTTATAACGACATAATATCTCGTTATTTCAACATAATAAGTCGTTATAACGACATAATATCTCGTTATTTCAAGATATTAAGTCGTTATAACGACATAATATCTCGTTATTTCAACATAATAAGTCGTTATAACGACATAATATCTCGTTATTTCAACATAATAAGTCGTTATAACGACATAATGTCTCGTTATTTCAACATAATATCTCGTTATTTCAAGATATTAAGTCGTTATAACGACATAATATCTCGTTATAACGACATAATATCTCGTTATTTCAACATAATAAGTCGTTATAACGACATAATAAGTCGTTATTTCAACATAATAACTCTTTATTATCTATCAAGTATGATAAAGGACGTGCCCGTGTTAACGTCCCCAGTGGCGCAATGTTAAAATATTGGACCGCCAGTCTAGCTTTTACTGCGATCGCCGCGGTTCGAATCCGCCTTTTGCCGAGTTCGTTCTTCTCTAGTTTCACTTCACATATCAAAAAAGGCATTTATTTTCAATAGAAATTAAAGCAATGTTATAAAAGTGCAAATAACCTGCCTAACGAGTGTTTAATAAAATTCAAAGTATTTATTGGGCAGGATTAGCAGCATGTTCGATATTACCCACTAGAGGGCAGAATAAGACAGGGAATCAATTAAACAGCGCAATAGTTATGTTGAACTACTGTTACAATTTGGTGCTCCAAAATCCCAGAGGTTTATCATGGGAATTTGCGTTCATCCCAGGCTAACCTTTATTGAGGTTAAATTTATTAGACCATAAATTTATTAGACATCCTATTTATACTAAATGACAATAGCAGCATTTTCACGATATGCTATTTATACTAGGTGAAAATAGCGATATATTCTATTGACACCATGTAAAAGTAGCTTATCAGTTCTTTGCAAGAAGTGTAAATAGTATTTAGATGCTGTAGGCTGGTATTGGCAGATACTATTTGTACCTCAGTATTTTTGTACAGGATGCAATAATATCATATAGAGTGATTATATTTATTAAAATTATTAAATGGATGCTGCATTATTGGGAGAAAAAAAACCCTCCACTTTCCACCAACCCTACTCAATGAACACTTTTAATATTATTAAACACTTGTTCACATTTTATTTCCACTTTTTGAACATTATTTTCATTTTATTGAAAATGTATATGATGAGAAAATAGGAGTGAGCTCTATTATTGGGTGAGCTCTGCAAAATGCTGATTCGACCCTGCAGCGATCGCTGTAAAAGCCAAAATCTGAAACCCTACATTCTATTGTTACGCCACTGAATACATCGAATTACAACTGTCCCTTTTTAAACTTCAGTGGCCCAACCAGACATTGGAACTATACTGTAAAGAGTGTTTGTCAACAAGGGACGCTATTTGCACTTACTGTAAATAGACACTCTGTGTCCTATTATTTCAATATATTAGCACATATTTTGATTTTTATATCTTTAGAAAATATTACAAAGCAGTTTGTTTGCAAACCCAGAATAATAATAAAAAAAAACCCGCTTAAAAACGTTTTTGGCCCCTGGACTAGTGCATCTCTATGTTTTATTATAGTTCAAATCAGATTGGACACCGGGCTGTAAGTTTGACACCCCTGACATTTGCACTGTAAATTGTTTTATTTACTATGGTCTAATAAATTTAACCTCAATGAAGGTTAGCCTGGGATGAACGCAAATTCCCATGATAAACCTCTGGGATTTTGGAGCACCAAATTGTAACAGTAGTTCAACATAACTATTGCGTTCTTTAATTGATTCCCTGTCTTATTCTGCCCTCTAGTGGGTAATATCGAACATGCTGCTAACCCTGCCCAATAAATACTTTTAATGTTATTAAACACTCGTTAGGCAGGTTATTTGCACTTTTATAACATTGTTTTAATTTCTATTGAAAATGAATGCCTTTTTGATATGTGATGTGAAACTAGAGAAGAACGAACTCGGCAGAAGGCGGATTCGAAACCGCGGCGATCGCAGTAAAAGCTAGACTGGCGGTTCAATACTTTAGCGTTACGCCACTGGGGACGTTGATAGGGTAACCTCCTTTATCATACTTGATAGATAATGAAGAGTTATTATGTTGAAATAACGACTTATTATGTCGTTATAACGACTTATTATGTTGAAATAACGAGATATTATGTCGTTATAACGACTTATTATGTTGAAATAACGAGATATTATGTCGTTATAACGACTTAATATCTTGAAATAACGAGATATTATGTCGTTATAACGACTTATTATGTTGAAATAACGAGATATTATGTCGTTATAACGACTTATTATGTTGAAATAACGACTTATTATGTCGTTATAACGACTTATTATGTTGAAATAACGAGATATGTCGTTATAACGACTTATTATGTTGAAATAACGAGATATTATGTCGTTATAACCAGGGCCGCATTAAGACTACAAGGGGCCCCTGGGCTTTACCTCTTGAGGGGGCCCTTCATCCATCAGCACTATTACCTACATTCAGGGGTTAAATTGGGCCGGGGCCGTCCGGGGCTGAGTCCCGGCACATAGGCTTACGAGGGCTCGACATACGCTTGTCCGGGACTGCGGGACAAGTGGATTTTTTGAAGTGAAAGAGAATTTTACTTGCCTGACCAGATAAGTAGCTTGATTAAAATGTCAATAACAACCAAAACGCGAGAATGATTAATCTAGCTTAAGTGGCGACTGATAGTGGATGTACTGGCGGTGATATTGCGCTGTTGAGGATCACGTAACCTCTTGAGGAGAATTCAAAACAAATGAGCTCTGCTCACACAAAGAAACTCAGTTATCATGTTGCAATAAAAATTCAATGGGGTTTAGCTTGCTATTTACGACATATGATAAAGTTAAGCATCACACGACCGAAAGTGCTGAATTCCTGAATATCACCTCAATTGAAATTGACACTAATTTCATACAACAGTTCAATAAACAAGTAGTTAATATCAATCACTTACGTTTTAGATGCAATATGCCTGTTTTTTGTGCTATTGTAGCAGCGAAAATAGTTCCAAACAAAGCAGAAGCACCGCATCTCGCAGCTGTGCTCAGCCGTTTTGAATGATTCAGCGTTTTGAACGAATCGGTTGAGTGAAGATTCAATCGCCCATTCATAAACAACTGCTTTATTCTTGATTCAGAGTGAATCGTTTGAATAAATGACTCAGTGGCTCACTCATTAAGACGGTCACTTGCCGCCATCTACTGGCGGTTTAATTTCATGTTTAAAAGTATAAATTTCCCACCTGCATTTATTTGTTTATTCAAAAATATTTAAAGAATCTCATAACATTATTGAACGCAGTTGTACTTTTTCAGTGTAAATTATTTAATTTGGTAACAGCCCTATAGTGTCTTACTATTTTAATTTATAAAATGTAAGAATATGAAATAAAAGATAAAAGATTTGAATAATAATTAATAATTGTTTTCCCCCAGACAAGCTACTTTTTTACTCTGACAAGTAAATGACCAATTTAGTTGTCCAAAGGACAAACACAAAACCAGGCTTAATGTCGAGCACTGTATTTTATATTTATATTCTGTCCTTTAATGGTAGCATCACTCTTATATTTGATACTGACACAAAGGAGAAGGCACAGGCCTACAGAAATATTTTATTGTCATCAGATGTAGCTTTCACACTACCAGCATCTACAGAATGATTTTGATCAGCATTTTATTGTTCATAGCAGAGGGCTCTCTCAACTTGTTATATTTTAGTTTGTCAAATGATACGATTTTGTAGTCTTTGCATACACATGCACTCCTCGAAAGCCTGAAACCACAGAGTCCAGTCTCAGTGTTTGAAGGCGGGTCAAAATAGATGTTGTTCGCGAGCAACCGGCTGCCATTACGCACATTTTTACATTGTTATGTAGGTTTGTAACAGAAAGTGAGACTGGAATTGCTGAAGACTCATTTCGGCAGTTAAGAATCAATTAATTCTTTAAGGCAAAAATTACTTTTTTAATCCTGCACTTTGATCTTTAAAACAATGTGACAAAAACACACGCAAGTTCGACCCAAATGTTTAATGTCATGATTGTTACCATTAGTATTTGCATTAGTTTATATCCAGCTGGTCGCTTTTATCGATTCGTTATGCAGCAAAGTTGCATAATTAAAACTAGTGTCATGAGAAAGCAAACTGTATCGTTATGCAGCAGACATATCAGAAATGCATTCGATATCAGTTCTCTTTTATCATCACTGTAATACAATACAAATCTTATTTAAATAATAATCAGTGTTCTAAAATGGAAGCAAATAATGTATACATACATACAATATGTGTCTAATGTCAATGCTATGGCCTTTGTGTATATAGATATTTAAAGATGGTCATCTTTAAGCATGACTTGATTTATATGAAATGGTAAGACTTTATAATAAGATTCCATCTGTAAGGTTAATAAAAGTATTGTTCATTGTTAATTTCAACATTTCAACATTTTACCTCATTGAACGTTTTCAGAAACTGTATTTTTGCATGATTTGTATTTTTATTGGACTACTAACGACTGCAGGGTTCAGTGAGTGAAGGGTCGCACATCGGTCGATAAGTGTAGCGCCGCACCACGTCTTTAAAAATCGAACACATTGTCTTCTTTGGGGCTGTTCACACAGAACGCGCTTTTCTGCGCTACTTTTTCTTTGGTTTTCTATGTAAGCATGCGCTAGAAGGACGTGCAGAACCGTTGCGCTCGCGTCTTGATGCATGACATGGCGTTCTAAAGCCATGAAACAGTTCAGCTAAGTTAAAAAAAAAGTTTTAAAAAGCGTCTCGAGACCTTGCGGCTTCCCCCATTCCACTGCCCGCGTCTCGCATTTTTCAAAGCAAAAACGCGTAGCAGCATTTGGTTTCTCACTGGGTCTGTCCGCGTTGTCCAGATACTGATACTTAGTTGCTTGCTGCTAGACGTGGCGTGTCGTAATGAACTTCACGCGCAGAACAGCACATGTATTAAAATCAAAGCGTTGTTAAAGCGACAGTCATCACATTATAAAATGCGGTTATATTTTTTCCGGCATCACCGGGGCCCTCCCTCAGCCCGGGGCCCTGGGCTTAAGCCCAGGTAAGCCCGTGCATTAATGCGGCCCAGGTTATAACGACTTATTATGTTGAAATAACGACTTATTATGTTGAAATAACGAGATATTATGTCGTTATAACGACTTAATATCTTGAAATAACGAGATATTATGTCGTTATAACGACTTATTATGTTGAAATAACGAGATATTATGTTGAAATAACGACTTAATATCTTGATATAACGACATAATATCTCGTTATTTCAACATAATAACTCTTCATTATCTATCAAGTATGATAAAGGAGGTTCCCCTATCAACGTCCCCAGTGGCGTAACGCTAAAGTATTGAACCGCCAGTCTAGCTTTTACTGCGATCGCCGCGGTTTCGAATCCGCCTTTTGCCGAGTTCGTTCTTCTCTAGTTTCACATCACATATCAAAAAGGCATTCATTTTCAATAAAAATTAAAACAATGTTATAAAAGTGCAAATAACCTGCCTAACGAGTGTTTAATAACATTAAAAGTATTTATTGGGCAGGGTTAGCAGCATGTTCGATATTACCCACTAGAGGGCAGAATAAGACAGGGAATCAATTAAAGAACGCAATAGTTATGTTGAACTACTGTTACAATTTGGTGCTCCAAAATCCCAGAGGTTTATCATGGGAATTTGCGTTCATCCCAGGCTAACCTTCATTGAGGTTAAATTTATTAGACCATAGTAAATAAAACAATTTACAGTGCAAATGTCAGGGTGTCAAACTTACAGCCCGGTGTCCAATCTGATTTGAACTATAATAAAACATAGAGATGCACTAGTCCAGGGGCCAAAAACGTTTTTAAGCGGGTTTTTTTTTAATTATTATTCTGGGTTTGCAAACAAACTGCTTTGTAATATTTTCTAAAGATATAAAAATCAAAATATGTGCTAATATATTGAAATAATAGGACACAGAGTGTCTATTACAGTAAGTGCAAATAGCGTCCCTTGTTGACAAACACTCTTTACAGTATAGTTCCAATGTCTGGTTGGGCCACTGAAGTTTAAAAAGGGACAGTTGTAATTCGATGTATTCAGTGGCGTAACAATAGAATGTAGGGTTTCAGATTTTGGCTTTTACAGCGATCGCTGCAGGGTCGAATCAGCATTTTGCAGAGCTCACCCAATAATAGAGCTCACTCCTATTTTCTCATCATATACATTTTCAATAAAATGAAAATAATGTTCAAAAAGTGGAAATAAAATGTGAACAAGTGTTTAATAATATTAAAAGTGTTCATTGAGTAGGGTTGGTGGAAAGTGGAGGGTTTTTTTTCTCCCAATAATGCAGCATCCATTTAATAATTTTAATAAATATAATCACTCTATATGATATTATTGCATCCTGTACAAAAATACTGAGGTACAAATAGTATCTGCCAATACCAGCCTACAGCATCTAAATACTATTTACACTTCTTGCAAAGAACTGATAAGCTACTTTTACATGGTGTCAATAGAATATATCGCTATTTTCACCTAGTATAAATAGCATATCGTGAAAATGCTGCTATTGTCATTTAGTATAAATAGGATGTCTAATAAATTTATGGTCTAATAAATTTAACCTCAATAAAGGTTAGCCTGGGATGAACGCAAATTCCCATGATAAACCTCTGGGATTTTGGAGCACCAAATTGTAACAGTAGTTCAACATAACTATTGCGCTGTTTAATTGATTCCCTGTCTTATTCTGCCCTCTAGTGGGTAATATCGAACATGCTGCTAATCCTGCCCAATAAATACTTTGAATTTTATTAAACACTCGTTAGGCAGGTTATTTGCACTTTTATAACATTGCTTTAATTTCTATTGAAAATAAATGCCTTTTTTGATATGTGAAGTGAAACTAGAGAAGAACGAACTCGGCAAAAGGCGGATTCGAACCGAGGCGATCGCAGTAAAAGCTAGACTGGCGGTCCAATATTTTAACATTGCGCCACTGGGGACGTTATCAGGGGAACGTCCTTTATCATACTTGATAGATAATAAAGAGTTATTATGTTGAAATAACGACTTATTATGTCGTTATAACGACTTATTATGTTGAAATAACGAGATATTATGTCGTTATAACGAGATATTATGTCTTTATAACGACTTAATATCTTGAAAAAACGAGATATTATGTTGAAATAACGAGATACTATGTCTTTAACGACTTATTATGTTGAAATAACGAGATATTATGTCGTTATAACGACTTATTATGTTGAAATAACGAGATATTATGTCGTTATAACGACTTAATATCTTGAAATAACGAGATATTATGTCGTTATAACGACTTATTATGTTGAAATAACGAGATATACATATAGTAATATATAGTAATTCTCCCAGTGCTCCCGATTAGCCAATCCGGGCCTGAAACCATCACTCACCAAATTCAGTCAGGTAAATCGCCGAAGCCAGGCATGCTTTCAGCTTTTGATGGTGGTCTGCACTGGTGAGGCAAGGCCCTTCGCATTAATATTTCTATGCACTCGCGCTCCCTTCTGGCACGCGCACCTGTTCGCAGTTCACTGAATATTAATACACCCCCACCCCCCAAAAAAAAATAAATCTCATCGAATCTACACGATTCACGTAGGTCACCTATTTTGGTTTCAAAACGGCAAATTTTGCCGAAAGGTGAGGGATTTTCATGCCTTTTTTTTAGATAAAAACCATGACCACTGATGTTCACCCCCAAAATGTAGATAATGTACTCTCCCTTTAAATGACCTTAAACAACTAAAACACTATTGCAAAAGCAAAGCGCAGTATATACAAACTAAATGTGTTCATTCAATTGTCTTGTGTTTCTTACTACATGTTGATTGTTTTTATTACTTTAATAGTTTTAATGATGTTTCCATGTTGTGAATGTTAAAATTGCTCAGGCTAAACCTCAAGATTAAGAGGCATCTGCAATGCTCCTATTACCACAAAGTGTTTTGCTCATTTTATTTAAAAAGTAATCCATTACAGACTAAGGTTGCTTCACAAACAGTAGTTAAAAAACTGTATTGTTATGACCATGGGCAGTGCATGTGTGCCAAACACGGGCAAAGGAGTTTCTTTGAAAGGCTTGTAATGGACTGGAGCTCACGTTTACATCGGGAGAAATGGGAACACGGGGGAACTGCGATACGACCGCAAAGGGCAATTTCACTTCAAAGTGCACACCACTGATAAGCATTGTAAATGCAGTACTACTGTATACACATACCAATGAAACGTGCAGGTCTCCTCTTGTGCGTCCTCCTCACTGTGTCGCTGGTCGAGGCAATAATCACTTTCGTTTCGCTTTCAGATATCTTGTTTATAGATGCCATTAATGCATTACCTTTCTAGATGTAATTACTGAAATCAAAACAGTCCATAAACTATAAATCCTCATGAAAACTTCAGTCAAGCCAGCTTGCGTGTCAACCTAGGAGATCAGTCTCTTTACTGTGTGTGTCAAATTTCTCAGTTTCTGAATGGACGCCGGTTTGGCTTGATTGACAAAAGCTAATGTTCGGGCATGATTTATATACCATCGACCTGTTCTACAATGTTAGCACGCTTTGATCTATGGTTTGTAGATCACGTGTTTCAGCGTATTTCCTGTTCAGATCTACGACAAAACAGTTGATTATTTATTAACGAAAGCTCACAGAAACGTGAAAATGGTCTCATTTGAAAGAAAATATCCTAAGCTAAAAGATGATATATTGTGACTCATTGAAGCAGCCCTTATCAAAAGTGCGGGGGTCAATTTCCCTCTTTTCAAAACTGCGGGGGTCTTGACCCCCCGTCCCCTGTGTCAACGGCACGCCTGGAGTTACCCCTGTCACTACAATTGGATTAGCTGCCTGAAACGAGGAGAGATTTCTGAATCAAAAAACATCAACGTGATTATAAATCGGATTATCGTTATGTTGTCAGAGTGGATATTGCCTTCAATGGAGCAGTGCAGGTAGGCTGAAATATCTTTCTAATTTGCTAGCAGCTAGCTAGTTAATGTTAATTGATTAAATAGCTGTCAAGCTGTCAAACTAGTGGCGACGAAACAGACTGCAGGGTTGGCTCACGTCAGCAGTGTCTGTGTCCAAAGTTGCTCTGACACATCAAACCGGCGCTCGACCGCCAAGCAGCACATCCTAAGCACACAGCTAAAATAACGAAGGAGTGGCTTCACAACAACTCCGTGACTGTTCTTGAATGGCCCAGCCAGAGCCCTGACTTAAACCCAATTGAGCATCTCTGGAGAGACCTAAAAATGGCTGTCCATCAACGTTTACCATCCAACCTGACAGAACTGGAGAGGATCTGCAAGGAGGAATGGCAGAGGATCCCCAAATCCAGGTGTGAAAAACTTGTTGCATCTTTCCCAAAAAGACTCAAAAATAATGGCTGTATTAGATCAAAAGGTGCTTCTACTAAATACTGAGCAAAGGGTCTGAATACTTAGGACCATGTGATATTTTAGTTTTTCTTTTTTAATAAATCTGCAAAAATGTCAACAATTCTGTGTTTTTCTGTCAATATGGGGTGCTGTGTGTACATTAATGAGGAAAAAAAACTTAAATGATTTTAGCAAATGGCTACAATCTATCTATCTATCTATCTATCTATCTATCTACAGTGGGTATGGAAAGTATTCAGACCCCCTTAAATTTTTCACTCATAACATAGAGTGAAAAATTTAAGGGGGTATGAATACTTTCCATACCCACTGTAGATAGATAGATAGATAGATAGATAGATAGCAAGGTCCATAAAGACATGGATGAGCGAGTTTGACTGGCCTGCACAGAGTCCTGACCTCAACCCGACAGAACACCTTTGGGATGAATTAGAGCGGAGACCTTCTCGCCAACATCACTGCCTGACCTCACAAATGTGCTTCTAGACGAATGGTCAAAAATTCCCATAAACACACTCCTAAACCTTGTGGAAAGCCTTCCCAGAAGAGTTGTGGATTTGTCTGTTCAAGCACAAGACTAGAAAGAGAACTCAATATTTGTGCACACAAAAATCTTCTCACAGCACACCCGAGTTCTCTTTTATGGAAGAGGATTAGGGCCAAGCAATAATAAAAAAAATAAAAACCATCTCGAGATTAAAGTTGTTAAATTTCGAGAAAATGTCGTTAAATTATGAGAACAAATTGGTTAAATTATGACATTTTTCTCATAATTTAACAAATTTGTTCTCGTAACTTAATTACTTTTTTCTCGTAATTTAATGAGTTTATTCTCAACATTTTATTTAGACTTTTTTCTCGAAATTTAACAAGTTTTTTCTCGAAATTTAACAACTTTAATCTCGAGATGGTTTTATTTTTTTATTATTGCTTGGCCCTAATCCTCTTCACTACTCTTTTGCGTCTTTCGCTCGAATGTTTAAAATGGCAGGGTTTAAATGAGTTTAGTTTAAACACAGATAGCAACGTAAGCTGTTTAAGTCTCAACTGCTCTTGCACTATCAACACCAGGGTGATGATGGAGTAAATGACTGCTGATATTCGAGCATACTGCATTGAATAAAGTTTACAAAGAGAGACTTTTTTTTTTGATTTTCATTGTTGTAACATGTTAGGTAGACAGAAACATACATTAAGGGGGTCACACACCGGATGCGAAGCTCAGTGCCGCGCCACGTCTTTATGAGTGTACGCACATCGACGGCGACATTCGGCGCCTGTCCGTAGCTCCCAGCTACGAATCAGGAAGTTGTTCAAAATCCTGCTGTGCCACAGAGCGCCATGTACATTGTTTTAACATTAAATTTATATTATATGTCTCTCAAATCATTGTTAATGTACATACTGACTTCACCCTGTGCTGCAAGATACATTAGTTTTACATTCTTAGTTTAACAGCTTAAATAAAGTCTAAAAATGTATAATAAACGTAGCCTTTTCTTTCATTTTGCTCTATTGTGCCATTTTTCCATGTACACTAACCTCAATTAGAAATATTAAAACATAGGCATATGTAACGTTTCCCTGTTGATGTAAAACTCTCCCAAAATTAAGCATGCTCATCTGGTGTGTGATACCTGTGAGTTGTCTGAGACGTGACGCAGCGCTGTCACTGTCAAGGTTTGTCTGGCTTGTTGTAAAACGTGTTCTGTATTCTGCACTTCAGCATTTAGACATTAGACATTTATAGTCAAAGTGATATCAGCTATTTAATTTCTTTTGACTTCCAAGTGGTCCCTTTAGTGTAGGAAAAACCCACCATAATTCTTGTGTAAAAAAATCATGGCTATAGACAAATTAATGTTTTGAACAGTTATTAAGTTAGTAAATTGTAAGTCACACCAATCAGATGAGATACAGTTTGAATGCAAGTATAATAGGGTAATAGACTCATTTTATATATTATACATTTAATGGCCTTTTTTTGGGGGGGTTTTTCAACCGCCTAGAACCTCTTAAGAAACACACAACAAGGCTGTTTCGTCCCACTGCCTGGCCAGTCATCACAGTTATCTGTGTCTTTTCGAAAAGAAGTTTGGGCAATGAAAGTTGTCTTCTGAGGTGAAGAGGTCAACCTCTGCCCTCCCGAAGATCTCCCAGATTCTGAGAATCGTCTGGGGATGGAGCATCCACTCGTCCGAGGCGACATTGCTCCAAGATAGCATGTCTGCTCCCAGATTCAATTTGCCCAGTATGTTCGATGCTCTTAGCGATCGCAGCCTGGGCAGAGCTCATTCTAAGAGCCACTTGGACGCAGAAAGAATGTGTCATGTTCAGCTGAACATAAATGGGCATTGAACTCGCTCTCTCAGTGAGAGCATTCATCCTCAATGAACGCGGATTGCAGGGACAGGGCCGGCAAGTGACGCGCTGAGAGGCTCGGCATTTTAAGACAAACAATTATAAAATATGCTCTTATGCCCTAATTGTGAGAACCCTCATTCTCAATGAATGCGGCTTGCGGGACGAAACCGGCAAGTGACGCACTGAGAAACTCAGCAAACACGGCAGAAATAAAAAAAAAAATATAACATAGGTCTCACCCGAGATGGGGAAGAGTGTCATGTCATATTTATCAATGAATGTGGCTTGCGGGGGCGGGACCGGCAAGCGACACGCTGAGAGATTCGGCATTACAACAAACACCGGAGAAATGCACACTATCAGACTGAATATGTATCATGAGTCTCACCTAAGTCAGGGGAGAGCATCATGTCAAATCCAGCTGAGAGTCAGAATAAGCTCGTTGAGATGAGAGTTATCGTCCTCGACGAACACGGTTTGTGGGGGCGGACCCGGCAAATGGCGCGTTCGGAGGCACGGCATTTTTAAACAAACGCCAGCAAGAACACAAATAGAAAAAAAGCTCTGTATCTGTGGTGAACAGTTGCTAGAGAGCGACGGTCCACAGAGCGGGCGATCGCTGTGAAACACCCTGCCAATTTTGGCGGGCTTTAGTGCTGCATTGCCATAGGCTCGCGCAGCTCTGCAGCGGCATCATTGTTTCAAAGTTTTCCAGTTTGAGCCAATGGCCGTGCAGTTACACACAGTATGAGTGAAGTATCAAAAGGGAACTGATGGTTGTAAATGCTTGTGCGATCAGTTACTTGAGTTTGTCTATTAAAAAGTTTGTATTGCTTACGTTTTTGTTTCTCTTCTTCTCTTGTCTTTTCCTCTAGTTTCTGTTTCTCCCATTCCTCTCGTTCTCTTGACATCTCCTCACGCATCTTTTCCTCACTTTCTTCCTTTTCTTTCATTAGTGTTTTATATCCTTCTTCCAACTCTCTGAATTCTTCTTCTCTTCTCTTTCTCTCTTCATCATTTCTCTCTTTCTCTTCTTCTTGTTTCTTCATCAGTTCTTCTTTCTCTTTTACTTCTTTTTTATATTGTTCGTCTCTCTCATTAAACTCTTCTTCTCTTTTCTTCCTCTCGTTGTCTATTCTGTTCAGCAGTCTGTCTGTTTCTGTGTCGTATCTGATCTGAAGATTTTCTTTTTCTTTCTTCACATTCTCATTTTCTCGCCTCAGTTCCTCCATTTCATTTTGTAACATCTCATGCTCTCTCTTCATTTCATCTCGTATCTGCTCCTTTTCTTTCATTTCTCTTTTATATTGTTCTTCTTTCTTTCTGAATTCTTCTTCTCTTCTCTTTCTCTCTTTGTCATTATTCTGTCGTTCTTCCTCCATCATCATCTTCATTCTCTCTTTCTCTTCTTCATGTTTCTTCATCAGTTCTTCTTTCTTTTTCATTTCTGTTTGATATTGTTCTTCTCTCTCATTAAACTCCTCTTCTCTTCTCTTTCTTTCAGTTTCATGATTCTGTTTTTTATTCTCTATTCTGTCTATTTCCATCTGAAGATGGTCTTTTTCTGATTTTATTTTCTCCTTTTCTTGCCTCATTTCCTCCATTTCATATTTAAATGTCCCTCGTTCTCTCTCGATTTCCTCACAAATCTTTTCCTCACTCTCTTCTTTCTCTTTCAGTAGTGTTTTATATCGCTCTTCTATCGCATCTCTTTTCGTTCTCTCTGTTTCATGATTCTGTCTTTCACTCTCTATTCTGTTCATCAGTCTGTCTATTTCCATCTGAAGTTTTTCCTTATCTTTCTCTTTTTCCTCCTTCATTTCCTCTATTTCATGTTTAAAAGTCTCTCGTTCTCGTCTCATCTCGTCTCGTATCTCTCTCTGATGTTTCTCTTCTTTTCTTATTTCTCTTTTGAGTTCTTCTTCTTTTCTCTTTCTCTCTTTGTCCTGATTCTGTCGTTCTTCCTCCATCGTCATCTTCATTCTCTCTTTCTCTTCTTCATGTTTCTTCATCAGTTCTTCTCTTTCTTTGTTCAGTTTCTCCATCATCATCTTCATTTTGTTTTCTTCTGCTTCATGAAGACCTTCTTTCTCTTTCATTAATATTTTGTATCTTTCTTCTCTCTCATTAATCTCATCTTCTCTTTTCTTCCTCTCGTTCTCTATTCTGTTCATCAGTCTGTCTGTTTCTGTGCCGTATTTGATCTGAAGTTTTTCTATTTCTTTTTGTATTTTCTCTTTTTCTAGCATTAATTCCACCATTTCATGCCTAGATGTCTCTCGTTCTTGTCTCATCTCTTCTCGTATTTCTCTCTCTTTGTCTTTTATTTGTTTTTTATGTTGTTCTTCTCTTTCTTCACTTTTCTTCCTCTCATTGTCTGTTCTGTTCTTCAGTCTTTCTATTTCTGTGTCGTATTTGATTTGACATTTTTCCTTTTCTGTTTTTACTTTCTCTTTTTCTTGCCACAGTTGCTCAATTTCATTTTTAAATGTCTCTCGTTCTTGTCTGATTTCTTCTTGTAGTTTCTTCATCTCCTCTTCTCTTTCTCTGACTCTGTCCATCAGGATCTTCATCTGTTGTTCTTGTTTCTCTCTCTCCATCTCTCTGAACATCTTACATGAGTAGAAACTCCCTCCGTTCGCTGTCACCATGTTGTCCATCTTCTCCAGTAGATCAGACACCTGTGTTCGGTCTCCAGTCTGATTATTATTGAACACATGGAATCTGTTTCCACATGCTTCAATCAGATTCATCAGAGGAGATCCAGGTTTTCCTAGAAACTGTTTAATGGTTTGGTCCTTCAGATCATCTCCTCTGGTGAAGAGCACCATGGTGAACATTAAAGATTTCTCACCGAACGTCTCTTGGATGATCTTCACTGATGTTGCTTCTTCTCGAGTGAATCGTTGTCCTAAATTGAGCACAAGGATGAACACATGTGGTCCAGGCAGGATCATGGAGATGCAGTGTTTGATTTCTCTCTGGATCTCCTCATTACTCAGTTCAGTATCAAACAGTCCTGGAGTGTCGATCACAGTAACATGTCGGCCGTTGATTTCAGATGTTTCACTCCGACTCTCTTTGGTCACTGACTCATGAGATGTTTTTGCTGTAAACGCGTCTCTTCCTAAGATTGTGTTTCCAGTTGCACTTTTCCCAACTCCAGTTTTTCCCAGCAGCACAATCCTCACTTCATCTGTGTTTTCTCTTGAACCTGAAACTTAAAAACAGAACAAATCATACTGAAATTTAAGAAAACATCTTTATTAATTCAAGTGACTCAAAGATAAACAGGGGGATTGGAGTACAATAAGCACTTTTGACCCGTTTCCTTAGAAATGTTTTCATGGGTAACTGCTCTCAGTGCATGCAGGCAGCCCCCTCGAGAGATGCCTGGGCATGCTGCACTGCCATGTGTATCCCCGTCCATAATGAAACAAGGATAGAGATGAACACACTTCCTGAATTGCTGCTCACTCGCCATAATATAAATGAATGAATGATGGTAGACAGACAACAATAAATAAGACAGTGACGTCACCCGCCTATGACGTACCGTCTCCCTATTGGACAGATTTCAAATGTGCTTCACGACGACATCACGCTGAGGTGTTCCCATAGCGATTATGCACCGCGAGTTCCCTTGAAAGGGAACTGGAACTAGTCACAACACTTGCATTGTTATCATATTGTTGGTTTGATTACTTCTATCGTTGTCCTCATTTGCTCATCTGCTAAAAGATTAAATGTAAAAATAATAATATACTTTTCATGTGGAACACTAAAGCTTGACATTTTGACCTTGTTTGTTTTGCAATCGGAATGTTTACATTTAAAATTTTAAATGTTCGAATTTTACATTTTTTTTTTTACATTATAATGTTGAATGTTGCAGTTTTGCTGTTTTAAAATACAAATGCATAAAACACTTTTACTGCTGTAGAATTTAAATGTAAAATTCAAATTGTTTTGTCATTTTTCTAGCTCTAATGATTAAGACATGAACTGATTTTCTGCTCATTACCTTGTGTCAGTAAATGTGTTTCTAGTGAATTAATTTTCTTCTTCATCTCTTCATATTTCATCAGTTTTCTCATCTGCGCCTCCAGAAATGTCTCTGTGGAGAAAAACTCTCCTCTGTTTTCTTCCAGCATCTTCTCAATGTTCTCCATCAATGTGGACACTTGTGTGTTGGGACCAAAGAAATGATGTCGACCTCCAAATCTCTCAATGACAGACTGTGTTTCTTCATTGAGTTCTGCTGTCTGATGCTCTGAACTCTGCATTATGAGGATCATCATGTGTTTGTTGATTCTGGAGCTGAAGATCCTCTGGATCTCCTCCATTTCTGCTTTGTCTTCATTATTGAGAGGAGCATCAGGAATAATGAGGAGGAAAACATGAACTCCAGGATGACAGAGAGACACACAGCGGAGAGTCTGACGCATCACTTCCTCCTCTGAGAGACGAGTGTTGAACAGAGCTGGAAGATCCACCAGACTGATCTGATGTCCATGAAGATCCACATGTTTCTTCTCTCTTATTAGTTTTGATACAGAGTTCTTCAGTGTTTCATCACTTCCACACAGGAACATGTTCAGCTTCTGTTGTCTAGTGTCACTGACACCTCCTTAAACACAGAAACATGTGTTACGTCAACATATTTAGATATTGTCTGTGTCAGATTTCATTTCTATTGTAAACTGGAAGTCTGTAAACAGTTGATACTGTAGATTTCCGTTTTATGAATCAAGCTTTACTTAATCTTAAAAGAAATTATGAATCAAACAAACTTACAGCCTTATTTGTAGGCTTGTATGTTTAATATTTTAACTCAAATGTAGTATGTGATTTGATATCATTAACTACTATACAGTATGATACAAATCCTGACACATGCCGTGATTAACAGAACTCAATGATCGATTATGACTGAATCTTTGTGTTTGTCCAGTGTCTGACACTTCACATGATCAATTGTGTGTAAAAAACAGATGATTAGTCTGAGATGGACAGTAATGGATGAGTGTTTCTGAAACTACTGGTGACTTTTGAACAGCTCTTCTCTATCAGGCAGCACAGATTTTATTGATTTCATATTTAGCTAAATCAATCAGGTCTATATAAAGTTGACATTTTTGAGAGGAATCCTGTATTATACTAAAGTTGCTGTATTCACTGTTTTTGTTTTTCAGTTGTTGGACACTGACAGTTTTATGTCTCCTGTACACACTAAATACTGCAAATAAATCTTATTTTCTTATAAGAGTGTCCTCACCATCAGGATCTTCCTCTGTTCTGAGTGAAGCACAAGATCTGCTCAGATCTTCATCCACCAGTGTTTCTTCTGCATCATAATCACATGTGAGAAATTCTTCATTGTTTTCTCTGAGTATCTTCTCTAGTTGTTGAGATACTCCAGAGATCAGTCTCTTTATTTCATTATCGAGCTGAACATGTCCTCCTCCACACTCTGCAGTGAATTGATGAATTAATTCATTAGTTTTCACAGATGCTCCTTCATCAGTCTCTTCATCAGTCGTGATCACTATAGTGCGTTTAATTGCCTCTTCACTGAATTTCTCCAGCACATATTTCACTCTTGTCATGTCCTCCTCAGTGAAGTCTTTATACTGCAGTACGAGTATGAAGACATGAGGTCCTGGAGCAGACAGAGACACACACTCTCTCACTGTCTGTGTGATCTGATCATCTGAGATGTTTGTCTGGAGCAGCTGAGGACTGTTGATGATCATCACATGTCTGTCCTTCAATCTTCCTCTGAGTCTCTCTACAACATCTGGATGAGCTTCACTGTCAAACGCTGCTCGTCCCAACAGGAAGTTTCCCACTTCACTGTTTTCTGACACGCTCTTCCCCAGAAGAACAATCCTCAGAGGAGTCACATGACTCACTGAAACACAACATGTGTGATATTTACAATATAACACATACATCTTTCAATGCATCAATATCACCAGCAGAAATAGAAACACAGGCTTGTTTTAAAGGGACCAAGTTTGTCCACAATTACCACATGCTGTTAATCAATGTTCATGTAAAGACTTACTGTAGGGAGGGTCTCTCTCTTTGCTCCGTCTTCTCCTGCGAGCAGAACCATGAACAACAGCTGCAGAAACAAAGACACTTACTTTTGACTCTTGGATACAATAACTACTAACTGATAACAGGTTAACTAAAAAAAACACAAAACACAAGAACATTTTTAAAAAGTCAGATTGAATGATGAATAAATCTAGAAGACCAACACTGGTACACAGTGTTTCTATATGCACAAAACATGTTCAGTGTTTTATCAAGTATGAAGCACATCATTTCAATACTAAGTAGTTTAACAGTTTCAGTTATTCATAATCTCTGACCTCTGCTCTCTCTGCTGGACATGATGATATTGTGTTCTTTCTTCAGTCTTTAGTCCATCATCTTCTCTGACTCCTGACGTCTGTCTCTTCATCGTCCTGTCAGAGATTACACTCGTTTTACTTCATTAACACACACTAATGATCATCTTATCACACTGAGTGCAACATTAGATTTAATATGATAATACTTTAATATGCTGTTGTTTAAAACTATTCTGTATGGGAGTTTGTTTTCTCCAAATCACACATTAAATAAATCTCTACTCTTATAAAAACTGAATGATTGTTTTTGGATGCTGGTAAATCTGAGCATCTGATCACAATGATTTACTCAAAACATATTTGATTTAATCACAAAACAAGAGCTGTTTGAGAAATTAGTTTAGCAGCATGTTAGTTTAGCACAATTTTTAACAAAGATGTATGCAATAATGATGAAATCTTAACCTTCACACTTCATTACAACTACATTTAATTGCACACTTTACACTGAAAATATACTGAATCTTAAACACAATCTTGTAGTAAACATGAAAGTGAAACCATCTACTTCTGCAGTTCATACAGTTACAACTGCGCTCATAATTAATCTAAAATCATAATTTTGTGTTGTATATCATATTTACATGTTATACTATGCTCCACAAAGCCTGTTTTTAAAGTAAAAGCAATACCTGCATGTCGAGGTTTGTCATTCCCTTCATGAAAACAGGAAGAAACCTGTGTGGGCGGAGCCAATGACGTCACACCTTTACATGCACATGAAGCGTCCAATGAATGTGAGGAACATGAACATGTGATTTTCTACTCAGTGTGTTAATAAATTAACACAATACAGACATTTTGAACAAATTATTGAATAGCTTCAATTGACAGATAAAATATTATAGAATATTTCACTAAATTACTGTTAAATATTTGGTCAAATAAATGCAGCTTTTCTGAATCTTCTTTCAAAAACTTACAGACCCAGTAGTTTGAATGGTGTGTATATATTTTTTTAAAAATACATAATTTAAATTACAAATACATATTATATTTTCACTTTCGTTTAAAAATATCATAAAAGTTAAATTGAACACACATTATTTAATCAGTATCACAGAAACAGCTGTTTCAAAAGAGCTGTCATCCACTCGAGCAGGACTGAAGAAACAGCACTGAGTGAAATATACAGTCAAAAAAAAAAAATAAATAAATAAATAAAAAATTTAGAGAAATAGATTTTAAAAAAACATGTCTAAATAAAACAGTGGTTAAACTGTTCTCTCGAGGTGAGTGTCTCATTAAAATATTAATAGAAAGAAACCCTGGGAGAAATCAAAACTCATCTGGGGACTCCTCCTCCTGTGGAGTTTACTTACTTTTTAAAAGTTTATTTTTTCAAAGTTTACTTAGATTTTAAGAATGAATGAATAATAATGAATCAAATATTTATGTATTTATGGTAGTGTTTATCATAAGGTCTATTTCTTGTCCCTCATTAAGAAATAAAGTATGCAATAAAGGATGCTGAAACAGAATTCATTAAATAATCAAAATGAAACACAATGTTGTCAGTGTAATGAACATGAGGAGAAAATGGAGGGAAATAATGTTGTGGTATTGGAAACACTGAATGATGGTCAGTCCATCACATGATATTGTCAGAACAGGATCAGAATAATAAAATAACACTGTTGTGGGCAAATAATTTAGTGTTAAATCCAGCAGTCAGAAAGAGATTTTACAATGTTTTGAACATTTTTCTCTTTTTTTTTTCCAGACAATCCCAGTCAAATCGTCTCCCATTAAACAAAAATGATAAGAGTAAAACTTCAGGATGGTATTATAGAAAATAAAAATAAAGCATTAATATGGCTGTTTGAGTCTCATCTTTGGACTTTCAGCAGTATCAGTGAATGACACAGTCTGGTTATTTTTCAGTTTTTCATGTTGACACTCTTTCATCATCTCTGTGAGCTCCAGAACATGCTGCAGTTTTCTTTCTGTCGACTCATTAAACTCTTCTGCTTGTTTTCTGGCTTCATCTTCATCTCCTCTATTTCCTCTTCATGTTTCTGTTTCATTTCATCTCTCTCTTTCTCTTCTCTTTCTTTTCTCTTCTTCTCCTCTCTCTCTCTTCTCTTTCTTCTCACTCTCATTTCAGATCTTTAATCCTTTTTTCCATCTCTTTCTCTCTTCGTCTCTCTCCAGTCGTTCATAATATCTTTCCATTTCAGTTTTATTTTCTTCATATTCTCTCTTTTTCTCTCTTCTCTATTTCTCTCTCCTCCTCTATCTTCTGACTTTCTTCTCTCTCAATCATTTTCTCATTTTCTCCAGTTCTTCTCGTTTTTCTCTGTTGTTCCTCATGTTTCTTTCTTTCTTCGTCCTCTCGTTCTCTCGTCATTTCTTTTCATCCTCCCATTCTCTCTGCTGTCATTTAATTTCCTCTTGAATCTCTTTTCTGTCATTTTCAGCCTTTTATTCTTCTTCATTCCTTCTTTGTTTCTCAGATTGTTTCTTTTTTATTTTCTTCTTCATCAGTAATTCTGATATTATACAGTGATGTTCAACTCTTATTAGGGGCCAAGCACCGAAGGTGCTTAGGCACCTATTGTTATTGTTGGCGTTCCGTACGCTTATTATTAGGGGCCAAGCACCGAAGGTGCGGAGGCACCTATTGTTATTGTTGGCGTTCTTTTTTTTTATTTTTTTATTATTATTCTTCTTCTTCTTCTTCTTCTTCCGCTCTTGAAGTCTATGGTAACCCATAGAACCGCTTGCGGGAAAGTTGTGAAATTTGGCACACAGTTAGAGGACAGTCTGACCTTTGTCCACAGCAAATTTGGAGTCTCTAAAGGGGGTCGCACACCGGACGCGAAGCTCGGCGCCGCGCAGCGCCGCGCCACGTCTTTAAAATTCGAACACATTGTTTTCTAAGAGAGTACGCACACCGGCGGCGACATTCGGCGCCTGTCCGCGGCGCCCAGCTACGACTCAGGAAGTTGTTCAAAATCCTGCCGCGCCACAGAGCGCCATTTCAAGGTTTTATATTAAATTTATATTATATTTCCCTCAAATCGTCAATGTACATACTGATTTCACCCTGTGCTACAAGATACACTTGTTTTACATTCTGAGTTCAACAGCTTGAGTAAGGTCTAAACATATTTGGGGAAAATGTATAATAAACGTAGCCCTTTCTAATATATTATTTTGCTATTTTGTGCCATTTTTCCATACACTAACCTCAGTGATGCGAAATAACAAAGCACAGGCAAATTCGATTGCCTCTATTTTTCAGTCTTCGACGTAAAAGTAGCAGTGCAGCAGTTTTTTTGTTGTCCGTCAATATTTGATCTGTTTGAGGAGGACATAAAAAACAGGGCATTCAAAACCTTCATAGTCTACATTGGATAAATATATAATATAATGTAATTATGTCTGTTGAATACTGCATAATTTATAAGTTAATATTCTTTAGTACTGTGAAATCCCCACAAATACGAAATATTAAATATATTATATATTATTATACATTAGTTATCATGAACTAATAATGAACTGCACTTATACAGCCTTTATTAATCTTTGTTTAAGTTAATTACAACATTTACTAATACATTATTAAAATCAAAGTTTATTTAAACTTAGTTAATGCACTGAACTAACATGAACAAAGAACAACTGTTTTTTAACTAACATTAAGTTAACAAAGCTTAATAAATACTGTAACAAATGCTCATAGTTCATGTTAGTTAACCTAATACATTAACTATGATAACAAATGAAACTTTATTGTAAAGTGTTACTGAAATAACTTGTTTTGCTAACGTTTTTACTCGGACTAGCTAACGTTAGTTAAGTTAGTTAAATAATATTGCTACAATGTAACATAGTTCCTAGACAACCGATACAACAAACAATAAACAGACATAATGTGATCTTCATTAATGAACCTTCAAAAGTCAGCTATTATTCAATACAAATAAAAAAAAAATAAATAAATAAAATAAATAAAGTAAGAACTCATCGTGCAGCTCTTCTGTCAGAAGCCGATTCAAAATTGAGCTCGCGCGTATAGAATGTGCGCGTCCGGTGTGAGATACCTGAGACGCGGCGTGGCGCTGCGCGGCGCGGCGCCGAGCTTCGCGTCCGGTGTGCGACCCCCTTAACTCAATCCCTCTAGCGCCACCAGCTGTCCAAATTTGCACTTATGTTTATGTTAATAACTTTTGAACCATAATAATAACTTTCCTCTTATTCCTTGGCTCAAGACGAATCGAACGCACCCTATGACGTCATTTTCGTTATGAAAATTTTTTCCGCCATTTTGAATTTTCTGAAAAACTTACTTTTTCGAACTCCTCCTAGGCCGTTACTCAATTATCACGAAAAATTGAACCAGATCATCGTCAGACCATGCCAAACAAAAGTATGGAATTCAAGTTGATTCCTCAAACCGTTTTCGAAAAACACGTGAACGAATTGTAACGTAGTGCTTGCTAAATAGACATAAGGCTGTATCTCCGCAACGCTTTATCGTATTCAGACCAAACTTGGTACCTGTCATCACAAGCATGACCTGAGGCAACATGCAGCGTTTCGGCGCAGTGCCACCTAGTGGTGCGGAGATATGAAAATGTATGTTTTTGCTTATAACTTCTGATGGGTTTGTCCAAAAATCATAAATTTGGCCTCGTTGGATCGGGAATCATGGCGAGTCGAATGATATCCAATTTCACATATCGGACATTTTGACTGTC